>NC_088876.1:37451522-37626738 GCF_032884065.1 Artemia franciscana | reverse complement strand
ACAGAAAACAATACTGAATATTTACTACACTGATAATTCAGTACGTTATACTGAGCCAATTTTACTGAGCAAATCAAAAGAAAAGGATGTTGAATTCCAAATATAATACGTTTTTCATGCTCAACTATAACTTTTAACATTCAATACACCAAAATTCAATAAATAATATCCGATATATTGAACTTCTAGTATGTCATTTCTAGTTAATAATAATATAAAATAATCAAAAGGATACGGCATAAAATAATGTTGAGTAATGTAACTCAAAAATTAAATTAGGGGGGTACCATCAAGGGGACCTGACATCAGGGGGGGGTCCCTATGAGAATGGTGCAAATGAAACAAAAAATTAACTCCTAAAATGCACCTTTGGATTTTTTCTAACCCTCTCCCCGCAAACAGGAAAAAATATCGAGCCCACCTCTCTCCCTAAGGTTTGAGCCTATGTGCAACTATGATTATGCGCACCCTGAATGGTTTTTTCCAATTTTATTAAAGGAGTATTTTTGTATCAAAAGTAAAGTCAAAGTAACATAAAACAAGACAAAACCAAGTTTATAGGCTCTCATGTGGTACCTAAAAGTATTTAACTTTCGTTGCCTTATATCATAACAGTACTTTCAAGTGCCATACCCTGGCAACACTTTCAAGAGAAGTGTCACCAGTAGTTAAAGATCACTTGATATGACGCCCTTCTCTGGGCTAATCCAACAATTGTCAGATATTCAGCCAATTTTTTTTTTCCTTTTCTCAGATATTCTCACATTGTCTCACAAAAGTAATTTAAGCTGCTTTAGTGGCTTTATTGGCCCTTTTTTTATGACTTTTCTTCATGTAAATAATTACATTGTTTTATTCAGTAATTATTGGATTTTTTTATATAATTTTTTAAATTATCTAATTTTTTAAATTATTTTTTATTTATTAATTAATTTAAATACACACATATTTATTTTTTTAGTTATTTAATGATGAAATTTTCAAATAATTGAATTGTTACATTTTTATTGGCTTTATTGGCCTTCTATACCTCGAACTACATCTTATTAGTTGTTTGCTATAGGTATTATACGGAGTTGCTGTACAATCCCTAACAACGCTTACCTGTTTTTTTTTATCTACTTTTGAATAAACATTGTCCGGTTGCATAAACAAATTTTTTTTTAGGAGCGATTTTTTTTTAGGAGCGAATTCTAATTTTTTTAGGAGCGACCAACCTGTTTGTTTGTTGCTTCTTTTTTTCCTTTTGAAGGAAGGTAGTGTTGTTTCATAAATTAAAAATCTGCGTAAAAATCCATAAAAATTTAAAGCTTGACAAAAAAAATCCAACTACTTGATCCCCCCCTCTTTGCAAATTTCTTGGTGGCACATATGATAAACACCAGAAGCCTTTGAGCAGTTAGCAATTTTGATAAGGAACATTAAAAAGTCACAATTTTTTTATAAATTTGAATTAAACTTTTACTTATATTTTTAATTATATTTTAAATACACAATAAATTTAAACTTGTTATTTTAAATTTAGTTTTATTTAAATTTAATTTAAACTTAAATTTATTTTTTTAATTTAATTTAAATTTAAATTTACTGTTTAAAATTTACATTTATATTTTAAAGGTTATACTTTGGTTTTATTCTGGTTTTATTCTTTCTACTTCAGAACAAAAATCAATATTGGAAGAGAATACTGAAAATCCAACGTTTTCTTTATACAAAACATGCAAATTCTGAATGAAATGAAAAATCTTAGCAAAAACCTATTGCGCACAAACTAAAGGGCAATAATGGTTCTTAATTTTTTGGATAAAGAGTTGTAATTGTACAAGGAAAAGTAGCATTTTGTCTTTACTTTTTACCAACACAATATTGCTTTTGAAAAATTCCCTTCCAGAGCCATCTATATTTTAAGAGGCAATTCTTTATAGTTAGTAGTAGCAAGATAAGAAAAAACGCGGATATTTACGGCCAGTTGAAATGCAATTAAAATATTTCAGGCGAGACCTCCGCTCGACCAAATACAAAAGAATTACTTTCAAAAACGTTCAAAAATAAAATTAAATAAAATAAAAAGACCTTAAAAAAACATCGGTAAAAAAAATCGATCAATTACTGGCAATTCAAGAAGATAAAGTTGATTTTTTTAAATATTTTTTTAAAAGTCCGTCGATTACCCGGCCTGATATCATCTAACATTTTTCTAGGTTAGAAAATATTATAATGTTGAAGAGAAAAATCTGAATCTCGGCCGATTTGCATTTTCATTTTCTTGGCTCTTAATATTTTCGTTCTTTCTTTGTATCGACTTTTCCTTATCTTGTCATTCCTAGCCAGTGTGGTCTCGGAATTTATTTAGCTGGCAGTAGCTCTAGGATTGCCTCGAAGAGAATGGGAAACTTTTAAAATTTACCATGGAAATATTCAGATTACAAAAAACTACTAGCGTCACTGACAGTGTGGCGTTTGGCAATTTCGCAAAAAAGTAGATATCCTAATAATTAGCATAATTAATCTTTAAGTGTTATAGAATTCCAGCTGAAATTTACCTGTAAGTGATATTAAATAAGCTTTATTTCGGTTTCAAGAATTATTTAAATTCAAAATCCAGTCTGTTCAAAGTAGGCCTAGGTTAGCTTGGCAGGTTAAGTAAGCTCGTCGACTTTAAGCTGGTATGCTTACCAGTGACAAAAATAATCTACATTTAAACTTTCAGTAAGAAATATAAATAGGTTAAACAATTCTCCTTTTTTAAATTTAATTTTATTTTTACAAGAGTATCAGAATTTATAAAAGTTTAATCAAAAGAGACAGCTTGTTCTGTATGAGCCACTATTATATCGTCAAAGTTTTAAGGAGATTATAGTCCCAACAAAACATTTGTCCCAAAACTCTATACATTTCTTACTGACACTGGTAACTTCCTTCTTTCCCAATTATTCCTAAGTGGATCTCGAGATGTATTAACAGGAACAATTCTTCAGATGTCAAACGGTGAGGGAACATAAAACTGAGAGAGGGGGAACTGAAGGGGAACAAATTCAGGTGCAAAAACATTGAGTCCCCAATTTGAAGTGTATAAGTCAGTTGTTTTTTAATGCAAGTTTCACATTGTTTTCAACTGAAAGTTGCAATTGTTTCACCAGAAGGAGACAGGTTGTGATCGCTTCTGTGATTACAGAAAGAGACCTTTTTTTATGGTCCATTACTGTATTGCAAAAGACAATCAAACGAAATTTACCCGCACTGTAAACTCTCCACTTTCTTTTCAAGCTACGACAGTCCAAAGGGCTTCACTCAGAATATAGAAACAGCTATTTTTAAAATCCAAACTATATATTTTTTCAATACAATTTCTTTTCTAATTATCATTAATGTTTTATCAAAAGGAGACAAGTTGAGCATCTTTGGCATGACCCACTTTATTGTCAAAGTTCTGCAGGGATAATGAAATTAGATTCTTACCAAAACTGTAAACTTTCCACTTTCTAATTCACTCCTAAGGGGATCTGAACATGGATCCAACATCGACAATCCTTCACGATGACGAATATTCTCATGCTGTTGGTAAAGAGCCACTGCTCGCTGAATATCAAATTTACGAGCATTAAGGAACTTCAAAGCAGTCGACCAAGCCAAGGGGCCGGCACCCCTTGAAGTCCGAATCTGGTTTACTATATTTATGAACTCTTTTGCCGCCTATAATAAAAAAGAAAAAAATATAATAATAAAGATAAGTATAAATAATTTTATTGCATAAAAAAACTATAATAATAAATATAAAAACGATAAAATAACTTTATTATTTAAAAAATTTACAACAAAAAACAAATGTTTTAATATATTAAACAATAAAACCTATAATAAACCTATAATACCTATAAACCTTTAAAAAATAATTTTATTAGTATAATGAAGTTGTTTAACATATTAAGATAATTTTATAAATTTAATTTTAAGCGTCCATAGTTAGCTAAATGTCGGCTTTAGTCAAATTTTAAGTCACATAAATTTCACGGTGAATGGGGCTTATGGGGAAGTTTAGAAAGAACTAGGTTAAGTTGCTTGTTATAAAACTTTTTGCTTATTTTTCTGAAAACATCCTTTTTTTTGGCTTGTTGATATGAGTCCATATATATATAGGGAAAATACTTATGAATTTACGAACAAATGATTCACCCAAGAGCTTTGACACCAAAAATCAAAGAGTTCGTGGTAACGAACTGTAGGATTTTCGTAAGAATTTTCTAAGGAGCAACACGGCTCAATAGTAACCGAAACTCTAAAAATGGAATTTTGATACCAATAGTTACATCAAAAGAATCGCGTTTTAATGTTGATTTTAAATATATAAGTTTCATCAAGATCAGTTATACCCATCAAAAGTTACGATCCTGAAAAAATTTGCCTCGTTTTAGAAAATAGGAGGAAACATCCCCTAAAAGTCACACAATCTTAACGAAAATCACACCATCAGATTCAGCGTATCAGAGAACCTTATTGTAGAAGTTTCAAGCTCCTATCTAAAAAAATGTGGAATTTCCCATTTTTTGCCAGAAGACAGATCACGGATGTGTGTTCATTTGTTTGTTTTTTTGTTTTTTTTTTCAGGGGTGATCGTATCGACTGAGTGGTCCTAGAATGTTGCGAGAGGGCTCATTCTAATGGAAATTAAAAGTTCTAGTGCCCTTTTTAAATGACCGAAAAAATTGGAGGGCACCTAGGCCCCCTTCCGCACTCATTTTTCCCCAAGGTCACCGGATCAAAACTCTGAGATAGCCATTTTATTCACCATAGTCGAAAAACCTATTAACTATGTCTTTGGGGATGACTTACTCCCCCGCAGTCCCCGTGGGAGGGGCTGCAAGTTACAAACTTCAACTAGTGTTTACATATAGTAATGGTTATTGGGAAGTGTACAGACGTTTTCACAGGGATTTTTTTTTGTTTAGGGGGAGAGTTGGGGGGGGGTTACGTGGGAGGATATTTCCATGAAGAAACCTCTCATGGGGGAAGATAATTTCAATGAAGGGGGCGCAGGATTTTCTAGCTTTATTTGAAAAAACAATGAAAAAATAAATATGAAAAGTTTTTTCTACTGAAAGTAAGGAGCAGCATTAAAACAAAACGAACAAAAATTATTACGCATATGAGAGGTTTACCTCCTCGTTATACCTCACTCTTTACGCTAAAGTATTTTTAGCAATTTCAACTATTTATTCTACGTCCTTTGTGATTCAGAGGTCATTCTTAAGGAATTGGGAAAAAATCTAAGCTTTAGTGTAAAGAGCGAGGTATCGACGAGGGTTGAACCCCCTCATATACACAATAAAAACATACGGAATATAGAAGTTCGTTACGTCAGTTAATTCGTAAGTTACGTATATTTTTTACCAATGAAAACGTTTGTAAAAAATTAAAAGTTCTAGTTGTTTTATTTTTAAGTAATCATAAACTTGGAGGGCAACTAGGCCTCCTCCCTCCCTTCTTTTTTCTCAAAATCTTCCGATTAATTGCAATTAATTAATATGCAAGTTTCGTTTTAATTGTTTATGGGCGAAGAGCCAAGATCAAAACATGCATTAATTCAAAAACGTCCAGAAATTAAATAAAAAAAACAAGTTTTTTTAAATGAAAGTAAGGAGCAACATTAAAACTTAAAACGAACAAAAATTATTCCGTATATGAAAGGGCTTTTCCTCCTCAAAGCTCCGCTCTTTACGCTAAAGTTTAACTCTTTCTCTTAACTCTATTTTTGAAACAGCAAGAAGCTTTTAATTGTTTTAAAAAGTAGAATTGTGGCAAACAGTCAAACTTTAGCGTAAAGAGCGGAGCGTTGAGGAGGCAAAGCCCTTTCATATACGGAGTAATTTCTGTTCGTTTTAAGTTTTAATGTTGCTCCTTACTTACATTTAAAAAAACTTGTTTTTTTTATTTAACCACAAGAAAGCTAGATAGTGGACTTGGTCCAATTGACTTCCGTAGGGTTAATTTCGACACTTGGAAAGGCAAGACCTGGGTCTAGTATAGCCAAGGAGCCATTCATCAAAAACCTACCTGATAGGTGATCAGTAATCAGCTGAAGGTTTAGCAACGGAATATGGGGTAATCGATAAGGTTGATTAAAAGTAATGGCGTTAAATAATCGGCAAGGGAGGCGGGGGATTACTAGTCTTCGAAATTCCAAACATGACGTTATTGAGTTGGGTTTCTTTTTTGCACTTAGAAATGTTTCACAAAAACTTTCGATAATGATCATTCAGAAAATCGTAATTCATGCCATGGATTATTTTTAGCACAGATTATTGATCCTTACACAGATTTCTCACTCCTAGCAAAACACATGGACCGGAGGGATCCTCAATTACATAGGCTATCAAACAAACTTACCCATCCAGGGAATTTCGCGTAATGTCATTAGATTGGATAATACTACCCGCGTTGCGTTATGAATGCAATCAGTATGCAGCTGAGTTAATCGCTGATGACCTCGAAACAATTTTACTTCGAATCGAGAAACGACTCACTTTTACAAAATCAAGAAATGATCAATCGAAGCGATCTTTTTATCTATAAAATTTTTTGGTATTTTCATGCGCAAAAAAAACAAGTAAATGGCGAGTAACGGATACTTTGAAACTGGAAAAATACCATCATATACTCATTAGTACATACGAGAACTTAGGGATTGACATATACGACCTTGAATATTAATATATTTTCACACCTAAGTGAAAATGTCTTATAATACGAGCAATAAAGACTAGTATGCTCTTCTGATAACCACTGCTAACTATCTCATATACCTGTTTAATTAACAAGCAAACTTTGGAAGATAAAACCTCAGCATATCAAATTTAGCCATTTGAGTTCGAGTTATAGCCAGAACAAGTATTCATACGCCCCCCCCCCCCAAAGCCGCAAGATCTAAAGCAAAATACTAGCTAGTCTTGGTCTTACCATTGTCCGAATTATAGCTAGAATAAACATTCGTACATTTTCCGACCACACCCACAAAGCAAGTTGAAAGGTCTACACTGTTTCTCGCAAATGAGATATTTACATACATGACCTTGCCTAAATGAAATTACTAATAAAAAATATGAAGAAAGAAGATTGGAATGCTCATCTAATAGCAACTGCAAGCTATATCGTGAAATGTAAGCTATGCATTAACGTGCGAACTTAGTAGTACTAATAGCACAACTTTTATTATCAAAACAATGATATACCATATTAATAGTAAAACAAAAGAATAGCTTGCAAGGCTCTGCTATTAGACAACAATCACGAGAAAAAAAAAGAAAAGGGGATGAAACCATGTACCAAAACGATCCACATAATTAATTATTATACAAAAAACATAATATATTGCAACAAAATAAATAAATAATAAAATATAAATAAATTCTTCTAATGTGTTTTAAAAATATATTTACCAAGCAACTCTAATCGATGCTCAGATTTAAATTGATTAAAATTATCCAATTCCTTTGCATCTGTACTAAGCCTTTTCCAAATCTTAGACGCTCAATAAATAATAGAAAAAGAAGGCCTATTAGAAACAAAACAAGGAATCTCAATATCACCTCCTGCCCGTATATAGTGTTGGTGAACATCTGACCCCTCACACAGTATTCCTTAAAAACAATCAGGAAGATATCCATTATGGGCAGGAGTTCTACTTTAGGCTGAATTTACCAGCTAAATATTTGACGTTGTGGATGCAGCTCAGGGCCATCTGCCTCCCAATTAATGCAAGATTTATAAACTATTCTAAAGAAAGATGTTCCAATGAAGATAGATTTCATCCGCTTAGCAGAGTTAAAGAGGATTATTTAGTGCATTGCTTAAGCCGGTGCCAGGGCCTCTCTACGATATGGGAAGGGATATTTGGAAATAATGAGTTGATACTTCCAGGTGTTTTAAATAGTACGTCGCCTCAGTTTATTTATAGAGTAGCAAGGTATCTAGAAATTTTGTTAAATAAAATAAAATAATAATAAATAAATAAAAAATCTCAGTATGTAGTAAATGTGATGTTTTATTTATGTATTTTTCCGAATGTTGAGTGTTCTTTTCAATGACCTATTTTTCAAGAATTAAGTACTAGTATTAAGTTAAGGCAGTGTTTCATTTAAGTGTTTTATGATGATCGCTGATCAAAGTTTTATGTCATTTGTGCCTTTCGTTTATGTTATTGTACTATGTTCATGGCCGTATATTTGTCTTTAAGATACACTTATCTATATATCTATCTATAATACTTACAAATACAAATCAGTGTATAAAATCCCACAGTGAAACTACAGGGATTATATTTATTTCCCTGTATACTGGCCTCATAGGATATCGGTTTGAAACTTCACAAAAAGGTCTAATGGCGTTGTTCTATATCATACGAATTGGGCAAAGTATAGAAGGGAAAGTTCCAAGCCATATTGACGAACAATATAAAATATACGGATGTATTAACGAAAAATAAAGTAATCGTAAAAAATTGGAAGGGAAAATATATTTTAAAGATACTAGCTCAGTATACCAAATTTTTAATATTCAGTCGGAATTAAAAATAGAATATATAGAATAGAATAGAATAGAAGAGAATAGAATAGAATATAAAAATAGAAAAATAGAATATTATTGAACTAGAAGAATTGATTATACAGCATAGAGGAAGCATTCAAACATTTCACGCCACTGCCATAAGTAAACCATAAATTATATTTTCCACATATGATCTAAGTTTTTGCACAAAAAAAAAAAAAAATGCCCAACTGGAGGTAAACGCGCTTGGCACGGTGCTCAAAGGCAGCATCAGATGGCGGCAAATATTTAGGCTTTCGAGGGTATAAATGTATTCGCAAGTAACCCCCCTTCCCTTGCCAATTACTTAACGCCAATACTTGCAATCTATGTTATCGATTACCCCCTATTCAGCTGCTAAACCTTCAGCTGCTTACTGATCACCTACCAGTCAAGTTTTCAATGAATGGCTGACTATACTAGACTCAGGTCAAGCTTTTTTAAGTGTCAAAATTAACCCGTCAGAGGTCATCAAAGAGTGTAAGAGGTGCGGATCTTTACCACATATGGCGACATGACTTTCCTGCAAATAAAAAGAAAGTTTTCTTGCGCAAAAGGATCGAGCTTTAACCTCTATCTCCTCGACAAGAAAAGCAATCTGTACCTGCACAATTCCCGTTTCTCAACAGTCTTGTCACCACTCTTTTTCCTTTGGATAACCTACAACCTACTGTACCACAGCCCAAAAGAGTGTGAAGAGGGCAGATCGAAAATGGTAGATCATATGGTGAGCTCCTGCAGTTCATTATCCTGCAAATTGGACATTCACGGAATCTGACGAAAATTCTCATTTTCACAATTTGAGTAGCATCCAAGAATCAGCTTATGATTGAAACCATTAAAAACAAAGCCTTGTCTCTATCATTCAGATTGACACAAACGATTTCGATACTTCTCTTCACACAGTCCGACGCATGCAAAACAATCTTAGTACCCGCATCTCCATGGGTACAATACATCTCCATGGGTCATCCAAAATGGGTCATCATGGGTCAAAATGGGTCATCCGCATCTCCATGGGTCATCCAAAATACGTGGCAACACTTTCACAAAAAACAGAGAGCGAGAGAGATCTCACGAAAAGAAAACACAACGGGACCAGGGCCAGTAGAAGGAAAAGACAAGAATAAAGCGAAGCGAATATTTCGCCTGTATGAACAAGGCGTCTTCAGAGCAAAGAAAACAAAGATAAAACTGGAATAACTTTAAATAAAATCAAAAGTTAAGAAAAGCACAACAATATATATATATATATATATATATATATATATATATATATATATATATATATATATATATATATATATATATATATATATATATATATAATTGTCGCTACTGTGACTCAGCATATTAGCGACAATTGTATTTATAGATATTTAATGTTTTTATTTCTTGATTTTGGATTTCATTTTAGGTTATTCTATTTTACACTTTTGTTTTATCAGCGTTGAAGACGACATGTTCATACAGGCAATCCCCTCCCCCTGGGAAAGACCTTAATCTCACTCAATGTAGCCGAGAGTGAGGCACACAAAGGAAGAATTTAAGATCAAGATGATACAATGCAAATCCAACGCATTCGCGTTGTATAGATGTCTATGCTTATGCGAGCTGAAAATTTAATTTTTGCTCACAGTTCTAAGACAAAATGGGTTCGAGAATTCCTAGATATATCATTTTGTAGAAAAATACATTTCCTACAGAGGGCATTAAGATAAAATACATTTTATGCAGGAAAATCTTCAAGTTGGATCATGATAGTTAACGAATCTCGATAAATAATGTTATTTTTTATTGAATTTAAGGGATTACAAGTTAACGCTAGAAAATAAGAGTTTTGAAAAAAGAATATTGACTCTTGCTCAATTTCATTAGATTTAAGCAATGGTTGAGTAATTGTAGAGCACTTCGGAATGTTTTATTAATTATAAGGGATTGTCAGTTGAGATCGACTGAAGTACAAAGATTAAATAAGAAAAACAAGTTTTTTCAACTGAAAGTAAGGAGCAACATTAAAACTTAAAACGAACAGAAATTATTATGTATATGAGGGGTTCGCCCCCTCGTCAATACCTCGCTCTTTGCACTAAAGTTCGAATTTTGTTCCTATTCTTAAGAATGATCCCTGAATCACAAAGGGTTTAATTAGAATAAATAGCTTCTTTGAAAGTACTAAAAAAAAATTAGCGTAAAGAGCGAGGCATTGACGAAAGGATGAAACCCTTCATATAAGTAATAATCTCTGTTCGTTTTAAATTTTAATGTTGCTCCTTACTTTCAGTTGAAAAAACTTATTTTTTGATTTAATTTCTGATTGTTTTTTAAATAATGTTGAAAAATTCCTCCTTGGAAAGATCCTACCACGTAACCCCCTCCTCCTCCTGCCCCCCCCCCTCCACCTGAAAAATCCCCCTGAAAACGTCTGTATAATTTCAAATAATCCATGCTATATGTAAACAATGGTCACAGTTCAGAGCTTGCAGCCTTTCCCCCAGGAGCTGTGGGGGATTAAGTCATCCTAAAAGACATATTTATTGGGTTTTTCGACTATGCTGAATAAATTGGACATCTAAAAATTTTGATCGAGTGACTTGGCGAAAAGATATATATATATATATATATATATATATATATATATATATATATATATATATATATATATATATATATATATATATATATATATATATATATATATATATATATATATATATATATATATATATATATATATATATATATATATATATATATATATATATATATATATATATATATATATATATATATATATATATATATATTATATATATATATATATATATATATATGTGTGTGTGTATATATATATATATATATATATATATATATATATATATATATATATATAACATAATCCAAACAAAAGAGATAAAAATAAATATTTAAAAAACTTATTTAAAAAGTCAAAAAAGCAAATTTTCTATTAATATACAATGTTTAAATGCACCTAAACTAAAAAATGTAATTATAATTATTTCATCATTATTGATATATACAATTTAACAGCAAGAAATTTGGTGTTTATGGGGCCTGTAGTTTACAACATATTTTGTTTAGGCCTGGGGGTGATTTGGCTACTCCTATGGTACCCTAATTGAATTTTCAGATACATATAGACAGAGTGTTTTTTTTTGGGGGGGTGAGGGGGTAGAAACTAATATTTAATCCCTCTCAATTCCCGGGAATATTTTTAGTCTACACCATTATTATTGGTGCGGGGTAACCGTTCCCTTTTCATTTCGAATATCTTTCTTTATATAGAATAAAGTAATAAATTCACATGCCTATCGGCAGAGAGGTGGAAAAGGTGAGGTGGGGCATCAAGAATCTTACCAGAAGGTTTCTTGGATGAGAAGGGTTGGGTTACTGTACATAAAAAAATTTTGACTAGATATTCAAGTTCTGTCCAAGATTATAATTACAATCAGATATTTTAATCCTTAAGCAGAACTACAGAAAAAGTGGGACGCTACCAATCAATTTACGATTACGGATATATACAGTTTAAAAGTAAGGAATTGCGGGTGCCGGTAGCCCGTAGTCCACATTATGGTGCCGGTAGCCCGTAGTCCACATCATGGTGCCTGTAGCCCGTAGCCCACATTATGGTGCCGGTAGCCCGTAGTCTACATTATAGTGCCGGTAGCCCGTAGTCCACATCATGGTGCCGGTAGCCCGTAGTCCACATTATAGTGCCGGTAGCCCATACTCCACATTATGGTGCCAGTAGCCCGTAGTCCACATTATGGTACCGGTAGCCCATAGTCCACATTATGGTAACGGTAGCCCGTAGTCCACATTATGGTGCCAGTAGCCCACATTATATCTTGGTTAGGCCTGCCTTTAATTTGGAAAACGATCAGAAAGCAAATGAAAGTAAAGTTTTTTTGAACTGAAATTACCGAGCAACATTAAAGATTAAACCCTCTTAAACTCTTTGCTCTTTGCGCTAGATTTTTATTTTTGTCCCGATTCTTAATGACCAACTGCTGATACACAAGGGCCTTGAATTAAAAAAAAAAACTTTTTAAACCACTAAAAAACCTTTAGCATAAATAGCAAGGGTTAAGGAGGGGGCAGGGAGAGGAGGGGCAATTCTCGTCATATACAGAACAATTTCTGTTAGTTTGTTTTAATGGTGGTCCTTGCTTTCAGCTCAAAAATCTTGTTTTTTTAAATAATATCTACAAAAACCTCAATTTCATTCTATCTGAAACACTGGTACGATTGAAGAATATTAAGAAATGGCGGGTAAAAATAAGGAAAACTATGTGTATTTCAAAATTCCATGAGGACGCTACTTTTAACTTGAAATTCACGTTCGAGTTTCAAAGAATGCTGATTTTATCGCCGTTTATTTTTTAGAATTATTTCTAAAAAATAATTCTCTCGTTTATTTTTTAGAATTATTTCTAAAAAATATTGAATTTAGAAGTATTTCCGTTTATTTTTTAGAATTATTTCCGTTTATTTTTTAGAATTATGGTTCGAAAATCAGAGAATGATGTGTTCCGCTTTCAAAATGACTGTGAAAAGGGTGGACAACTTCCATTGTATTGAACTAGGGAACATAAAAAATTCGCTTTAAAAAGTAGCAGCTCCTAGATGAGCCAAAAAAAAAATCTTCACATTTTTTATGAGGCCAGGTAGTCCTACCGAAAAAATAGACTTACCACTGTTACCCATAAAAAAACGCGTTAGATATTTTCTAATTTTCAAATCCTCAAAAACTTCCCGTAGAGTTTTGGACTATTGTAACTCCAATAATAATTTTTTTGTCGAGTTTATTTTTAAGGTTTAAAAAATCTTGTCCAGAATTCCGACAATTTTATTTTTGCATTAAACTTATACTATTAGTGTAAATCTTTATAATATTTATCATTCATAAATCACTGTTATATGACACATTATTCTTACCACACAAGTTTTTTTTTTTCAAAACACGTTATAGCATTTAGGTTATTATGGTTCGCCAGTTAATGTAAACCTAACAATCGTATTCTATCATTTTGTCAATTCAAATAAACTTATAGTTAAATACACTAATAGTTAAATATATAGTTAAATACTAATAAATAATAGTTAAATTCGCTGACAGTTAATAGTTAAAATTTATACATCATGAATATTTACTACCCTTTCAGTGAGGAGAAATGGTACTACACATAAATCTGAGTGATCAAAAACATTACAATGATTTTTCTCTATTAAATCTAACGCACAAAGCATACTTAGATTTCATACTCAATTCTTTTTAGAAAAAAATGGAGATGCGGGGCATCGATCCCCGTACCTCTCGCATGCTAAGCGAGCGCTCTACCATCTGAGCTACATCCCCTTATCTGGTAGCATTAGCATTAATAGTGATCGACCATTTGACAGAAACACTGACAATTCATATATTTACTTCAATTTGCTTATTTATTCATGTATATGTATGTATATATATATATATATATATTGTTTAGTTTCGATATAGATTGTGAATAGGTAACTTCAATACATGAGAGCCAGAATTAGGGTAGGATAAGCTTGTTTTGGTGTTATTTGGTTGTTCTACATTTGCTTGTTTTTTTATAGGCATATATTTTGGGGGTGATACCTAACATGGGGATACCATAGGGATTTTATGGTAGGCACGCCACTTGCCTGGGTAGAGAATTTAGAGTGCCGAAACCCTGTAGGCAAGTGTGTATTCTCCTGATGAGCCCTTGCGTTGGGTTGTTGCCTCTGAATTATTTGTCTTTACTGTTTTTATTGTTTGGTAAATGACAACTTATACTTATTGACAACATGACTGCCTGTCCATGGATTATTCTTTATGGTTGATTGTGTATGGCTATGCTGTTTGACCTATGTGATTGTATGGATGAGTAGGGTTAAGGCCTCATTCAAGTGCTGATCTATATTAATCACTAATGTATGAAAATAGTCTTCCTTTTCTCCTTCTGTCTTCCTTTTTTTTAATGTGTTTGTGCTGTTGCATTGGTGATTTCTCTTTTCATTATATATATTCAAAATATTCTTACAATTAAATATTCTTATTTACTACAATGAAATGGGCGACTGATGTTCATTAGAATTCAAGGTTTTAGCAGGATTGGGACGACGATATCTACAGCCCTATGGGAGACTACAAAATATGAATAGCAAATTTTCAAAATTTCAATCCCTGAAAACCGGCAAAAATGTAAAAAATTGTTATTATAATCAATAATAAAACCAATCGAACAGAACTTCAAATACTGCTTGAACTTCAAGCAGTTCAAATATCTTAAGAACCTTTTAGCTTCCTGTAATGTATTTATCTTCACAAATAACCTAAAAATGCCTCAAATATGACGTCACTCATTATAGATTATTAATAAATAATTTAATCTCAACAACAAATTCACGATTTGTTAAAATTGTTGAAAATTTTTAAGCAATATCTTGAAAATTCTTTAAAGAGTTCAAGTAGTGTTAAAGTACGAATAATACAAAAAGAAAAAATACGGATAGTAGGATTACGAATAAGAAATAAAAAAAAAAGAATAAATAACAATAATACTAAAATAATAAGGATTATACAAAAAAGTGTTGATTTTCATTTCTTCCAAAGACACCATCAGACTCTTTTGATCAGCTTGAAACTAATAATAGAAAGTCCTTAGGCCTTTAGACCAAAAACGTATTTAAAATTGTCGGATATTACGCTGATTTTTGGGACAAACATCATAAACCCTGACTTCAAAACGAACAAATTATTTCTTTTATAGTCAAAATTTTCGATTTCGGTGTTTATTACATTTGATGTCATGAAAGCTAAACAAGAATATATACATTCTTCAATATATAAAATTAAAACTTACGTTAAGAAATAAAAATTCAACGGAATTTTTATACCAATAGATACATCGAAGGAATCGGATTTTTATAATGATTTCAAATATGTAAGTTTAGTCCAATATCATCAAGCTTAGTCTACCAACATAATCTAACCTAACCACACCATCAGAATCAGCGTATCAGAGAACCATACTATAGAAGTTTCAAGCTTCTATCTCCAAAAATGTGGATTTTTTTGCTAGAATAAAGATAACGGATGCGTATTTATTTGTTGTAGTGTGTTTTTTTTTTCAGGGGTGATCGTATCGACCCAGTGGTACTTGAATATCGCGAAATGGCTCATTCGAAAGGAAATGAGCGTGGGATGGGGCCTAGTTACCCTCCAATTCTTTCCGTCGCTTAGAAAGGGCACTAGATCTTTTAATTTCTCGCGAAATTCTAGGACCGCTGGGTCGATACGACCACCCCTGGAAAAAAAACAAAAAATAAACACGCAACCGTGATCTTTCTTCTGCCAAAAAATACAATTGCCACATTTTTTGCAGATAGGAGCTAGAAACCTCTACACAAGGTTCTCTGATACTCTGTATCTAATGGTGTGATTATCATTAAGATTCTATGATTTTTAGGGGGCGTTTCCCCCTTTTTCGGAAAAAAGGCAAATTTCCTAAGGCTCGTAACCTTTGATGGGTATAACTAAACTTAAAGAAACTGATATATTTAAAATCAGCTTTAAAATCCTATTCTTTTGATGTATCTATTGGTATCAAAATTCCTTTTTTAGAGTTTCAGTTATTATTGAGCCTGGGTCGCTCCTTATTACAGTTCGTTACCAAGAACTGTTTAAAACGTTGCATTCGAGTTAAACGTTTTAATTCAGGTAGAATCAAGGTGAAAATTTCTGAAAGTATGCATATCCTTCTATTTTCACATAGCTTTGCGTGGATTAAATACGTTATATACTGCATATACAACACATACACACATATACATACTAAATATATACTTACATTATATATATATATATATATATATATATATATATATATATATATATATATATATATATATATATATATATATATATATATATATATATATATATATGTATATATAAATTACGACAAGAGAGAGAAAAAAATGAGACATGAAATCACATTTTTCTTCTTTATTTTTTTGTCCTTATTACAGTTCGTTACCAAGAACTGTTTAAAACGTTGCATTCGAGTTAAACGTTTTAATTCAGGTAGAATCAAGGTGAAAATTTCTGAAAGTATGCATATCCTTCTGTTTTCACATAGCTTTGCGTGGATTAAATACGTTATATACTGCATATACAACACATACACACATATACATACTAAATATATACTTACATATATATATATATATATATATATATATATATATATATATATATATATATATATATATATATATATATATATATTTATGTATGTATATATAAATTACGACAAGAGAGAGAAAAAAATGAGATATGAAATCACATAATTCTTCTTTATTTTTTTGTAAGAGTAAACCAATTATTGTTAAGTCATATATGCACATATGACAGTTCACAAGTTTGTAACACGTCCCTTTCTAGGTAGAAATTTCAGCCCCCCTCCCTTTAATTTTTATTGAGTGTATTTGCATCAATCGAGTATTTACTTAGTGATGCTATGTAATTTTATAGAAATTTCCGTAATTTCAAATGCCGGTATAAAAAAAAAGGCCAAACATACAAAACACGGCCGTGAAAAATATTAGTGAACGAAGAGATGTAAGAAGTATAATGCTTAACATTTTGCTCCTAGATATCGCCATTTACTCCTTAACACAATAGCGAGGCTGGAATACCCCCTCTTTATGTATAGTTGCAAAATTATTTATTCTTTTGGGTGTCAAAACATTCCTTAGAAAATTCACTCGAAAAAATGCTAAATTTTATAAGTAGCAAGCACTGTCAAAATTGTTTGTTTATTCTGCAGCTTCTGTACTCACAGTTTATTTTGTTTTTTATTTGAACTAAAAAGAAAAAAAAAACTTTCCTTGTCATCACACATGTTTACGCTTAGAAGAACCAATCCTAACTGAACGAATTCCAGAATATCCGGAATCTTTCAACTCACGAAACTAGAGACAAATTAGAGACGGAAGTGGATTATTAGGCTTAGAGAGGGGGTTCAACTAATTGAGAACTCAATATATCCCTTAGCATACTACCCCTATGATAGGATCATTGTCTTTTAACTGAACACAATGCCACAGAGAACCACCAAGATCACTGTTGCAACAAGGGAAAAATATCCCCCAGAAAATTTTGCACGGGAAGCGACTCAGGGCCCACATCTCTAAAAAAATATTATTTCCATATTTTTTGGCACTTCTTTTTCAAGTTATCAAATAGATTTTGGGTTTTTACTACCTCTCCCTCAAAATTGCTACATCAACCCCAGGATTGCTTTACCCATTCTGGAAAGATTCTTGGCCAAAAACTACACTCGAATGTGTTGAACTCGCCCCTTACAGGAGTAAGGTAGATCTAATAGGCATGATAGTTCTAAAAAGAACTAATTAGGAGGAAAAATAAATGAAACCGTTCGTGATAACAAGCTGTTAACAATGAGCGACCTGAGCAGATAGTAACCACAACTTTAAAAAAGGTGTTTTGTTAATAATATATACGTCAAAATAATCTACTTTTTATTATTACTATTATTATTCTCTGCCCAGATGTTATCGTTTCAAAAAATGGTCCTAGAAAATCGGGAGACAGTTCATAACAAAAGTTATAGTGACCTTTTTAGGTAGCCAAAAGGGTTAAGCCACAGCAAAGTGGCATTTTCTGCTATATTGTGGCACTATATTACGAATTTGACCCAAAGAGGGCAAAGTTGCCATTGATTAGAAATTCTTGGATTACATATCCGTTTAAAAATTACTGAAAATTATATACTGAGCTTCCAAACTTCACAGACATCAATGTCACATGGTGCCCCATTCGTCCCTGAAGAGTCATCTGATCCATATAAAATAAACGGTTAATTTAGAATCTTTCTTTAAACTTCACCTAATTAAGTTGATTCACTCTATATTTGATAAATCTATGAACAGTTATGTATAATTTCGTATCAGCTATTATGGAGAAGGGCCTATGGGTCATTGCGTAAGGGGGGCGGGGACGGGGCTTGGCTAATGTGACAAAAAGTGCGCTTGTATATCTAAATTATCTAACTACCCGTGAACATTCAGGTAAATAAAGAAGATGGCCTGGGTCGGGGGGGATAAATTAACCTCTATCTCTTCATTTCGGCTAAGCCTGAATACAGGTGAAAGATCCTTTCTTATTGTAGGATGTTTTCTTTGTAAATTAAAAAATTACATTCGCATGCTAACCGGCATACACGATGGGCAGGTGGGTGAATTTCTTGAATGCTGTCTGGGATTTCCCCAAGAGGAGGGGAGCAAATGTTCCTAGAACTTTTCTTATGAAGTTCGGTTGGAAACATGAGGTTTTGTGTTTATCTTTTTCTTAAACAATTATTACAATTATACTTGGGACTGGGACGCCAGGCCCAAGTATCCAGGAGGATTGGAGGATGAGGAGGATTGGGCTATGAGTCTGCAACTCGTATCCAGGACTTTGAGGATACCTCAAGGGAAAATAAATCGCAACTGTAATCTCAAGATCGAGCCGCAGACCGAACCCTTAATGACAAAATCAGCGCGCCCATGGATATGATTAATGAAAGGAAATACATTGGCAACCGTCGGGAAGTTGTAGTCGGGGAAGATCCAGGAATACAATGCGCTAGACCTATTAGAGGGACCTATATAATTTGCATACTTCTGTTTAACCAGACAATGGGGATATCATTGCAGCTGCAACCCAAAGGATGATTGGAGGCTTCCCCTTCATGCCTTGGGTGCCGCAAAAGGCGCAGGCGGTCCTAGGGTCCAAGGTATGTGGCAACGAAATGTAAGGTATAACTCATGCTTATAATAATCAGAACTTTAGAAAAATTTTGAAGCATATATATATATATATATATATATATATATATATATATATATATATATATATATATATATATATATATATATATATATTAAAAGAATCTAATTGTTATGGCAATTCGAAACACATGAAATTTGTTTTAAGTCACCCAACAATAGTTGCGAGCCGGAAACAAGTTAGCCACATTTACGAAAAAAGAAGAAACTTTTTGCAGCTAAGTTTTTTCATTCGTAAAATGGCATCAGCTTCATATTCATTCTAGCTAATCTTCTGTCACTTATATATACATTTAATCATTTTAGTCACTCGTTACTACTTAAAAGGAATTAGAGCCAGATAAATTGTGTTAATCCTCAGGAAAAGTTTGCGCTACCCAGCAATGGGGGTTTATTACACCCTTTGTCCCCATCATACCTTGGATAGGTATGGGCATGATATGAAAAGTGATCAAAAATCAATAAAAACAAGTTATTTTTCAAATAAAAGTAAGGAACGACTTAAACGAACAGAAATTATTACCTGTCTGAAGCAGGCCACCCCCTCCTCATCCCACAGCTCTTTACGCATCTACCGCTCCTTACTTGTATTTGAAAACAATTGTTTTTGTTTATTAAATAAATAAGTAGCACAACATTTTGACAATGTTGTCAACAATTCCTACAAGTTGCATCCAATCAAATAAAGAAACAGGAAAATGTGTTAAAATTACTCAAATGATGGCAAAACTTTTCCTGATGGAGGTAAACAATGGCAGACGTAATTGCACTGCCAAGGATGGCTCTTCTAAAAAAAACACATAGGCATACCCTTTCCAGGGCACCAATAACCCAGCGGTTAGTGAAGTTAATTTTTCAGGGGGAATGGCTTTGAGGGCAAAGAACCTTTGCAGCATGAGCCTCAACTTAGTTTTATGAGTCCGCACCCTTAATAATAACAATAATAATCATAATAATAATGAACAAATTGACTCATGATACTCCCTTATATATGAAGAATTATGCAAAACCAGCGCTTTACTGAAAACACACTACAATGAGTATATTTTTTCCTGGTTTTTAGATAGTAGAAACATTAAACACTTCAGGATTCTTTCTTACAAAAAAAAAATCACTGAGGATGTTTTCATATGATTTGGACTCGCTTAATTTCGTGCGACTAATCGAACAGGGTATTTCAGTTTCAAATGAATACTACACGATTATTAATTTAAAAAAAAATCTGACCTGGAGGTACCCTGGGTAGTATTACGACTGCGGACTAACTACAAAAAAAAGATGCTGGTATCATGACTTGACATTCTACAGAGTAAAGGCAGAAATTTAAGCAAAAAATGGTACCTCTTTTCAGGAGTTAGGAACAAGTTATCGTTAGAGTTATAGTCATTCCTTTAAAACTTAAGGGAGACAAAATCGGGGAACCAGAGCTGGCAGTAGAACTAGTTACCATTAAAGGAGTTGGGGTTACCTCTCGAGTTCTATTAAAATTGCTAGAATAGTAGTATATAAAAATACAATTTCAACATATCAAAACGTCTTCTAGTAAAATGTATTTATCACTGATTTAAATAAGAAACATTTGCAAAAAAAAGACAAATAAAAATTAAAAATTACTGCGCGTATCCGAAAAATTAACATTTAATTTGGTTTGTTGGATTTAAAACCATCAGCTTCAACCGATGGTTTGTTATAGTAAATGAAAAATCTCTATTTTCGGTTTGTTGGGTTTAAAAACATTGGCTTCAACCAATGGTTTTTTATAGTAATTGAAAAATCTCTATGTTTGGTTTGACTAATTTGGTTTGTTGGATTTAAACTATTGGCTTCAACCGATGGTTTGTTATAGTAAATGAAAAATCTCTGTTTTTGGTTTGTTGGATTTAAAACTATTGGCTTCGACCGATGGTTTGCTATAGTAAATGAAAAATCTCTATTTTTAGTTTGTTGGATCTAAAACTATTGGCTAAAACTATAAATCTCTATTTTTCTTCATAACAAGAAAATAATATTTTTTCCTTTTTAGTTCATTTGGAGAAAGGCGTTTTTTGTGACTTAAGGATTTTTACATTTATCTACTTAAAATTTGGTAATTATTGTAATCGTTTTTCACCTGAATTCGTCCAAGTTGTTTGTCATTAAATCACAATAAAATAAACAAGAGACAAGAGTCACATGGCACTTGTGACGAGGTCAGGACCTAAAATTAGACTCGGTACTAGAGTTAATGATTTCATCGCCCTAGCACGTCAAGAAGCACTGAGCTCACCAAACCCTCCAACTCCCCCAAAAAAATCCGATTCCCCCAGAAATTCCTCCAACTCCCCCAAAAAATCGGATTCGGTCCGCTTATGTCAATCACGTATCTATAACTTGTACTTATTCTCGAACTTGCCAAAATACTAGAACTCCCCCCCCCAACTTCCCTAAAGATAGTGAATCTGGTCCGGTTATGTCAATCACATACCTAGAACTTGTGCTTAATATTTCCAGTAAGTTTCATCCAAGATTTACGTTTCCCCCCTCCATCCACTATGTTCCTGGATCGGACCCGAATTGAAAATGGAACATTTGAGACATGGGATCTTTATATATATCAAGTTTCATTAAGATTCGATTACCTCGTAAGATAACCCTACCTCCATTTTCATGATGTCCCCTCCTTCCAGCCCCTTCCCAGATGGTCGAATCGGGGAAACGACTGTTATCAAGTCAATTTGTGCAAGTCCCTGAAACGCCTACCTATTTTCATCGTCCTAGCACGTCCAGAAGCACTGAACTCATCAAAACCCTGGAAATCCTCCCCTCCGACTCCCCCAAAGAGAGCAGATCCGGTCCAGTTATGTCAATTACGTATCTATGACTTGTGCTTATTCTTCCCGCCAAGTTTCATCCCGATCTCTCCACTCTAAGCTTTTTCCAAGATTTTCTATTTCCCCCTCCCACTCCCAACAATATCACCGGACCCAGTCGGGATTTAAAATAAGAGCTCTGAAATACGAGGTCTTTTTAAATACTTAAATTTCATTCAGATCTGATCATCCGTTCGTAAGTTAAAAATATGTAATTTTTCCTAATTTTTCCGAATTACCCCCACCCCCAACTCCCCCGAAGAGAGCGGATCCAGTGCAGCTATGTTAATCAAGTATCTAGGACTTGTGCTTATTCTTTCCACCAAGTTTCACCCCGACCTCTGTAAGCGTTTTCCAAGATTTCCGGTCTCTCCCTCCAACTTCCCCCAATGCCACCTGATCCGGTCAGGATTTAAAATAAGATTTCTGAGACATGAAGTCCTTCTAAATATTCAATTTCCTTAAGATCCGATCACCCGCTCGTGAGTTAAAAATACCTCATTTTTTCTAATTTTTCTGAATTACCGAATCATCCCCCCTCCCCAACTCCCACAAAGAGAGCAGATCCACCGGTTATTTTAATCATGTATCTAGGACTTGTGCTTATTCTTCCCATCAAGTTTCATCCCGATCTCTCCACTCTAAGCGTGTTCCAAGATTTCCGGTTTCCCCCTCCAACTCCTTCCAGTGTCACCGGATCCCGTCGGTATTTAAAATAAGAGCTCTGAGTTACGAGGTACTTCTAAATATCAAATTTCATTAAGATCCGATCACTCGTTTGTAAGTTAAAAATACCTACTTTTTTCGAATTTTTCCGAATACCCCCCCATCCTACACCCCAAAGAGTGCGGATCCGTTCCAGTTGTATCAATCACGTATCTAGGACTTGTACTTATTCTTCTCACCAAGTTTTATCCCGATGTCTCCATTATAAGCGTTTTCCAAGATTTCCGGTTTCCCCCTCCAACTCCCCCAATGTCACCGGATCCGGTCGGAATTTAGAATAAGAGCTCTGAGACACGAGATCCTTCTAAATATCAAATTTCATTAAGATCTGATCACCCAGATCTTAATGAAAATACCATAAGTTAAAAATATCTCTCCCCCCCCCAGATGGTCGAATCGTTGAAGCGACTATTTTTAATTTAATCTAGTCCGGTCCTGATACGCCTGCCAACTTTTATCGTCCTAGCTTATTTGGAAGTGCCCGAAGTAGCAAAACCTGAACCGACAGAAAGACAGACAGACAGACAGAAATTGCGATCGCTATATGTCACTTGGTAAATATCAAGTACCATAAAAACTGATTATACAATATAAAGTTCGAATTTTTCTGTCTTTAATATTGCGACTTGGGAGCAATGTTGTTTACCAACTGCGTGCCAAAAAAAGAGTAATTTCCCTTCACAGTCAGAAAATTATATATGCAATTAAAATACAATATTCAATCAAGAACGAATCAACTTTCCTTTGGTAATTTTTTTTTACCAATTTTGAATTATACCAGTTTCCGCCTAGGAGGGATGCATGGCAAGTAGTTCTGTCGGACAAGGGTGCCGCCAATACTTTGGCAGATGCATTAAGCAAAGCAGACCAATCCATTAATGCTAAAGTGAAGAGTCCTGCCTTTTTCGGTATAGTACGCCGAGTGCCTGACGGAACATCTAAAAGTGACCTATGCGATCTCGCTAATAACTGTATAGAAGTTGTTCAGTTAGGAAGTACGAGGTCTTTTCGATTAAAGTTTGAGTCACGTGACCACCTAAACTATGCCACTGAGAATCCCCTTGTTATTGGTTACGAGCGTCTACCTATAACTGAGTACAAGTTTTTGCCTACCCAGTGCTACAAATGCCAGTGCTACGGCCATACTGCAAATAACTGTAAAACTTCCCCGAGATGCTCTAAATGCGCTGGTGACCACCAGAACTCCAAAGAAAACCCGTGTCAACTTGTCATGAAATGTGCTCTCTGTGGCTCCTCCGACCACCCCTGTTATTCGTATAAATGCCCAGAAGCACAGAAACTACTGCTTAACAAATGAACAGTCAAACAAACACAAGTACTTTACAAGATTTTACGTTTCTTAATAATTTGTCACTGTGCAATAATGATGTTTTTAATTATTACGATGACCAAAATAATCTGTCCACCAACACCTTAGCTAGCCCCGATAGCCCTTTAAACCAAATTAATTGTAAATATCTCGACACTTTTGATTTTGTGAAAAATGTGAAACCTAAGCTAATGGAAGAAACCAAACTTAATGTAATTTGCTTTAATATCAGAAGCATACGGGATAAGTGGGCTAATTTTAAAGATTTAATTTTAACAAATGGTTACTGCCCTTTCGACGTAATTGGAATAACAGAGACGTGGCTTTCAGAAATTGATGATACTAATGAATTTTCCCTCACTGGCTTTCAAGCTATTCATATTGAAAGAAAATTAACCAAGTCCTCTGGTGGCATTTCTCTTTACATCCGATCAAGTCTAAAATTCACCAGACTATTCGATTGTGAATTCTTGTTCTCGCAACCTATAAATAATAGATGCATTTATTCAATAATCGTCGACATAAGTGTAGACGAGAATTCTTTTATTTTTTCGTTATTTTATAAACCACCCTCATTTCCGACACCTTTCTTTTGTAATCAGTTTGATGATTTTTCTAGTTTTATTAATTTACCACAAAAGAAGGCAATAGTTTTTGGGGACTTCAATTGTAATTTATTAAATGTTAGCAATAACAATGATAGTGATACCTTCTTTGAAACATTTACCTCAAGTGGTCTTCTTCCCACAATCCTTTTTCCTACTAGAGTTGATCCCATGAGGTCTACCGCTACTTTAATTGATAACATTTTTGTATCCACTTCCCTGGGAAACCACCTGTCCTCCAAAATAATATTTTCTGACCTGTCAGATCACTTTCCAATCTATCTTTCCTTACCCTCCCTATCAGCTACTCAACCCCGTAGAACTAATACCCCTACGTCTAATAGAATATATAATACTGTGAATATGAACCGGTTCACGGATTGTTTGAAATCCTTCGACTGGTCCAAGACTTTGGATTGTCAGGATGTTAATTCAGCCACAAGTAGTTTTACACAGGGATTGAGTGATCTTATTAGTTCAACCTTTCCAGTTCGTAAATCAAACCGAAAAACTACCCATATACGCCCCTGGATGTCAAATAGCCTGATAATCTCTTCATACCGAAAAAATGACCTATATAAGTTAGCTTGCAAAACCAGTAGCGTTATTGACCTGACTAATTATAAAAAAATACAAAAACATATAGGCTATACCAAACTCATCCGGGAAGCAAAGAAAAATTATTATTATTCAAAAATCTCTCACTGCAAAGGGAAAAATTTGGTCTACAATAAATGAAATCCTTTCAAAAAAAAGGAATTCAAGATCTGTTCCTATTAACCTTAGGGACATCAGTGGCAGATTAATTGACCCAATTTTAGTACCGGATGCTTTTAATAATTATTTCACTAATATTCCAAATGCTAACTCCTGTTCCTTCTCACAGTCAGTACACCCTAGCAAGAATCCCAGATCCATGTTTTTCTCTCCAACTGATCGCAAAGAGGTGCTTCAAGTTATCGAATCTCTCTCTAATAGTAGTACACCTGACTTCTTTGGCATAAGTAATAAGCTTCTTAGGACCGTATCTTCCTATATTTGTGAACCCATTGTGCACATAGCAAACCTGTCTATGACCAATGGAGTCTTCCCAGAAATATTTAAATCAGCAATTGTTATCCCGATTCATAAAAAAGGCGATCCGTCTGAGATAAGCAATTATCGTCCAATCTCACTTCTCTCAGTTATATCTAAGGTGCTCGAGAGAATTATATTCCGACGTCTTTCTCCCTTTGTATTTGGGAATCAGTCATCAGATTCGTTGATTTCTCCTCATCAATATGGCTTCCGTGCCAAATTTTCAACTGCTCATGCACTAATAGACGCCACACAGTTTATACGTTCCCAACTTGACCTTAAAAATACTGTATTGGGCTTATTTCTGGATTTTTCAAAGGCCTTTGACATGGTTGATCACAGTGTTTTATTAAGTAAACTCAATAACCTAGGGATTCGCGGAGTTCCTTTCTCATGGTTCGGCTCTTATCTCTCTGGTAGAGTACAGAGTGTGAGACTGGGCGGGGTGACTTCACATCCCCTACCTGTCCGGAGGGGCGTCCCACAGGGCTCTGTTCTTGGTCCAATACTTTTTCTCCTTTATATTAATGATTTGATTACGGACCTGGGCCCATCAGTGCACCCAGTACTTTTTGCTGACGATAGCAACTTTTTCATCGCCGGTCCTAATTTACCATCCGTCGTCACCTCTACTCAAAACCTTCTGAATAGAGTACAGGAGTGGTGTCTCGTTAACTGCATGACCATTAACAGCAAGAAAAGTCATGTGGTATTATTTCAAACCCCTTACAAAAAAAATGAAGTTCAGCCAGCACTTGGCCTAAATTATTCTACCAATCTCCTCCCGCAGGTCGAAGTTGCCAAGTTTCTTGGTGTCCACATAGACTCCTGCCTATCATTTGCAACACATGTGTCCTATATCAGAGCCATAATTTTGCGGCAGGTAAGTATAATTAATCGTGTGAATTATTTTCTTCCTCCCGATATCCTTGTCACCCTTTATTATTCTTTTATTTACCCATATATCTCATACTGCGGATCTGTATGGGGCAATACTTATCCTTCAGTTACCAATAAATTAAAATCTGCACAAAACCGTGCCGTCAAAGCAGTTTTTCGGTTGCCACGACTATATCCCACCAAGGACTTGTACTCCGATTTTGGTATTATCCCTTTTGAACAAATCATCAAAAAGTTAAATCTATCCCTTGCATACTCCGCTTACCATAAAAATCTTCCTCCCCACTTATTAACTTATTTTAATAGTAATAATTCTGAAGGCCACTGTCTCCGTTCATCCAACCGTTCCTTCATTGTCCCCAGGTGTATCTCTAGTTCTGCCCAGCGATCCCCAATTTATAAATCTATAATTCAATGGAATGTAATACCCTCCAGTGTCGAGCTATCCACAAGTTTTCGGACGCTATATAACAATGTACTAAAATCTTGATATTATATTTCTCTAAATGTTGTTCAATTTGCTTTAATTACCCTTGTTTTCTCTTTTCTTTTCTTTTTTTTTTCTTCTCTCTCTTTTTCATTTACAATTTTTTGTTGTTTTGGTCCTTAACAAGTTCGCTTCTAGGATCTTTATTATTATTGTTGTTATGTGTTTTCTTTTCTTTTTGAATAAATTGAATTGAATTGAATTGAATTAAAAATTGAATGTGTGCAGCAGCTCTAAGTAATTTTTTGGAACTTTTAATGAGTTTACTTTGACAATTTTCATTTCAAATTCTGATACTGCTTGAACAAAGCTTCATCTTTGCTATGACAGACGAATATAAAAATTACAAAATCTCAATTACAAAGTTTAATTTGCAAGATAATGTCGTGTACTATGAAATTTACCATCAATTTTTAGGTTCTTAAATATTGACTCAATTTATGTCCTATAATTTGCTTTAGATATTCCCACCCAATTTTGTGTACCAATTTTAATGACAAGAAGATATTTTTTATACTTTTTTTTCATTTTTAATTTTTCAAATTTAATTTTCTTGTTTAAGATTTGTTTATTAGGATTTTTTTTTTTTTTACTAAGTGTCCAAATTACACACTTGACATTAAATTACATGTCCACAGATCCACGAAAACTTTTCATTTCTTACCGAAAATGCTTTATCAAACCTTTTCTTTTCTTTGACAGAGGAAGTAGGACAAAAGGATCTGAAACTCCCTTAAACTTTACTTGAAATAAAAAAAAAATAATACCTCAATCTCTATGTCGGTTAACGTACACACATGGAACGTAGCACTACTCCTCATAACTAATGTCAACTAAAAAATCATCATCACTTAGCGAAATCCGCACCTGTACTAAATATTCCAGAGCCTAGAGCAATGGGACATTAGGATACTATTGACTCAAGTACCGGTAACTAAGAGAAACATCTAGTCCCAAGCGCAAGCTCTAGTTCCAGTTCCAAGCGCAAGGTCAAGGAAGCAATAATTTTTTAGTACGCAATAAAACTGTCAGCATTGGATTATACTTTAAGGACAAAAAGTATATTCTATATGGTTAAACGAGATAGGAGTCTCAACAAGTAATTTCTGGCACACCCTCCCCGACAAAACCAATTACATACACTTTAAGAGGAGAAGAGGTAGAAAAGGATATTGCGCCTCTACCCATCTTTGCGAGAAAATTAATGAGTCTTGTCTCCACCCTATGTATGGTGTCTCCACCTCTGAATAGTGGAGCAACACTTTTACTTCACCAAAACCACAACAATAAAAAACAGCCACTTTCAACCAAGATGATCGATACTAGTTAACGAATTCATATATATGTAGATTGTTTTAGAAAAATGAACTAATATCGAATAAACCACCTAAGTTTAATTTTGCAACTAGTCTAGAAATGAGATGGTCTATATTGTTTAAAAAAAAAACTATATCAAGTAACGTAAATGTGACAGCGGTGGTACATATAATGGTACATATAATATAATGCAATTATGGTGTATACAGCGATCGTCATTAGTAAAAATACGTCATCAGTAAAAATACGGCATCAGTAAAAATACGTCATCAGTATTTTTGCTCATGATAATCGCTACCCATTTGAACGTTTATTTGTTCGTCATAGAAAGGCAGTGTGTTCTTGGGAAAAAAAAACCTAATTTAAGATATTATGTCGAGAAAACGTAAATGGCATTAATAGAGACATTATCAACGTACAATGATTGGCGTTAACTATTTCTATATAGCATTAAGTGATGATTCTGATTACAATTTAGCGGCAACTTCATTAATTTGATTTTTGACACTCAAACTTGGCGATTATTTTTGAAAAAGTATAGTATACCAAGCTTTAAGGTATATGTTCCTTCTAAAAATGTATTTTGTGACAAGCCCGTAGCTGTAGCTTGCAGTAAAAGGAGAAGATTTGAGCATAACTGTCTGTGTAGCATCCTTTGGTTAAATCTGAATGATCGCATATCAAATGTGGATATACGATGAATCTGTGGTATTAAGAGATAAGTTGCCATCACAATCAAGGAGCGTCGACTGAAATGGCTAGGCCATTGGCCTTATGGCCTCATGGCGTTGGCCTTACGGAGGCCAACAGAGTACTTGCCTCTCCGAACCCATCTAGCTGAGCCACTTAACTCATGGAAGAAATGCCAAGGAGGTTGGCGGAAAAGGTGGCAGGACTTGGTTAAATTAGACCTTGAACCTACTGGGGGGGGGGGGGGGGTTCAGAAAGTTTAGTCACAGATGAACAACTCAATGGCTCCAATTTGCAAAGCAACTGGCAGTAGACTGCATTATGTGGTTCAAAGAGGTCTCGAAGATCCTTGATACCGGGCGAGGTGGAAACGCCTGATTCCCACCACAAGTACAAGTGACTTGACTTAAGTCCCGTCCAGCCTTTGTGGCTGTATTGGGGCTTCTTCTCTTCTGAGGAAGTGATGAATGTGGCGACGGTAGTTCGATCTATCTGGCGCTAGACGAAGTAGCTGGAGGAGGTTATGGGCCGGGAAGTGGTCAGTCCATTTCTTATGAAGTCGGCCTCTGGGGCACGTGCCGTGAACCCGTCCTTCGAATGTGATTTTTGGAAGCTAGTTGGCCAACATTCGCTCGCCAAGCCAGCGGAGTTGCTGGCTTCTGACCCGGTCCATGATGGTGCGGGGACAACGGAGTAGTTTTCGGAGGTCTTCATTTGAGACTCGGTCAATGTAGGTAATCCCTGCAATGCGTCTAAGGCATTTAGTTTCAAATGCGGAGATTCTTCGCTCATCATCAGCCTTTATTGACCAAGTTTCGCTTGAGTACAAAGCAAATTGGGATTATGAGAGCGTTGAAGAGTCGCACCTTCAGAGAAGTTGACAGTCTTGTTTTTCCAGATTGGCAAGAGGTTCTTGAAGAGGTTTATTGCCAAAAACATTAGAAGATAGAGATTAAGAACTGCTAGTGCTACTGACATTATAGCGTCTAAAGACTTCATTAAAAAAAAATAGTTAACTTCCAAGAAAATTGGATGATAAGCAATTAATAGGAAAATTTGATATTCATTAAATTTTCTTTAATTTTTTTTTAACGAAGTCTTCAGACGCTACAATGTTAATGGTAGTAGCAGTTTTTAATCTTTATTTTCAAACGTAACACTACCAAACATTCAACGCTAAGAAATTTCCCATTCTCTTTTGTTCTTTCTATAAACTAGTTGAACCTAAATTTGAACTATTGTATTGCCAAAAACATTAGAAGATAGAGATTAAAACTGAGAGTAGTGCTGACATTAAAGCGTCTAGAGGCTCCAAAAAATAGAGAATTTCAAAGAAAATTGGACGATCAGCAATTAATTGGGAAATTGGATTTTCTTTTTTTTTCTTTTTTTTTACTAAGTCTTAGCCGCTACAATGTTAGTGGCAATAGCAATTTTTATTTTCAAATACTAAATCGCAAAAAATTCAACTCTAAGAAATTATCTACTCTCTGCTCCTTTGCATCAACCTAAATTTGGTAGATTTGCATATCAGAAAACTTGCAGTATTTGTGGTGTGACTTCATGGCCTCAGTTTCTTTATGGACTGGCTGATAACACTAGAAGAATGCAGCATCCGGATGTTTAGGAAGAATAGTGCCCCTAGTTCCCGCTTGTTATACAGAAAATGTTTTATTCGGTTTTTAATACTTCTCCAAAATCTTTTTTAACCCAAAGATTCGGAAATTTCATTGGGGATTTCAAGGTGCATGGAACTGAAACATTGCAAGTAAAAGAAAAACCCTGTTTTAATAAAAGTGTGTCCTCTAGAGCTACTGCTGGCGCAGAGGGTATAGAACTGACGTTTCAGTTGCTGGGTCTTTTTTTTGCAGCGACAAGTAGCAAGCCTGTCGTTCAACCCTACTGCACCAACCTTGCTGCGCCCCAATGCGAGGCACCTGCTGACCCGGGCCCCATATTGTCAAGCAAAGAATCAATCCACTCTGCTACCCCAGGGTGGAACACTATTATAAAACGGGTAAAAATACTTTAACCTTTATATGTTGACTTACCATTTCTTCTCTGTCAGAATAATCCATATTTGTCTCTGATCCTGCAAAAAGAGCAAGTAAAACTAAAATAATATAAACAAAGTCAAACAATGGATAAATCTAAGGTTATAAAACAGAAGTAATATTACGAAGGGTTGTACTGAAAAATTTATTATTGATGCTAAAGAATTATCACTTTTGTCTTTTGATCTTTCTTGCTAATAAGTACATTGTCTGGTCTCTGTGGTCTCAGTAGCCAGAGCCACACTGGCTACACATTTTTGTTTCTTAGTTGTTTTCTTGATATTTTTGTTCTTTGATTATATACCTTTTTCCTCAAATTGACTCACTTTAAAAAATAAATTTATAGAGTCGAGTTGCCGTTCTATAGCTATATTTAGCTAATAGCAATTAGCTCCGACCAATTAATTTAAAGTAAATTTGTGATAGGACTAAGTAATTTATATTTGTATACGTCATTAAAAGAATATGAATTACATTTTACATTTGCAACTGTGTAACCTCTGTGCTACAATGTGCAAAATTTTAAATGTAGTTTTCTTTTCAAGATTTTCATCTGCCTAGTTTCCTCAGCCTCCCATTAAAGTTGGGAAGTAACCTATTTCCAATGTTGATAAATATCACCATAGGGTAAATTGTCAATAAAGGATTTTTTCTCATTGTCAAACAAATCTTTTGAATGATGAAGAAAGAACTATTTGAATGATAAAAATTTATTTTTTCAAAATGACTACTCACAAATTTAAAAAGCTAAGTTTGCATTTATAAATAACACAGTCAATAGCTAAATAAAAGACCATGATACGGTAAACTTAGCAGTCCAGTACTGACACAAAATAATTTAGCAACAACAATTCATCACTAGTGACATTAAAAGAAATTATACAAAAAAAAGCTTTATTGTAGGTGTGGTTAAATTACTAAGTGCTGAAATATGGCTATAAACCATATCCGAATTAACCAACAAAAATGTACAAATAGTTCTCTTCGAACATTAATTCTAAACAGAGAGCATAACAATGACCACTTTGTTGGAATAAATACTTTTTACATTAGTATTTGTTTACAATTCTCCTTTACAATTCTCGGTTTCCAACACGAACCCTTTCACAAAATGCATTTTCTGGTTTGTGTTGATACATACCCCAATTTTACTTATTACAATTTACCCCAATACATACCCAAATTTGGGTTGATACATTTTCTTTCGTTCTGGTCAATAAGTTGAGAAGTCAAGAAGCGTCGTTAATCCGATAGAAACAATACAATGAAACTATATTAATTTAAAAAAAATATATAGAGACAAAGTGAGGAGCAAAGGAGCATATATATAATATATGTATATATATATATATATATATATATATATATATATATATATATATATATATATATATATATATATATATATATATAAGTTGTCTGTGTGTGTGTGTGTCGAGTGACGTCATGTTTGTTTGTCGACTGACATCATTTTAAGGATTGAGCTGTATGCGTCATGAAGTTGTTTGTCGACTGACGTCATGTTTGTCAACTGATGAAATTACATACCGGGACACCGGGACACAAATGACGACCGGGACACAGGGAATATAAATGACGACCGGGAACCTCAAAGAGAAATTACAGACTGGGACACCTGGACAGAAATCACGACCGGGACACAGGGACATAACTACAACAGGGACGCCGGGGGCACAGGCGGGATATATAAATGACGACCGGGACACAGGGATTGTTCGAATAGAAATTACAGACCGGGACACCGGGACACAAATGACGACCGGGACACAGGGAATATAAATGACGACCGGGACATTCAAAGAGAAATTACAAACTGGAACACCGGGACACAAATGACGACCAGGACACAGGGAATATAAATGACGACCGGGACACAGGGATACATCATTAGAATAATGAGGTATAGATCTGAATACGGATTGTTTTTCCCAAGGACAATTATATGCTGCATGTTCAAGAGTCAGTAAACCTGATAATCTATTTATATGCATAGACAATGGGACAGCGAAGAATGTTGTATATTCGCATGTTTTACGTAGTTAAAAACATATATATATATATATATATATATATATATATATATATATATATATATATATATATATATATATATATATATATATATATATATATATATATATATATATCTTATCTATTCACAGGTGGGACACAGGGACACAACTACAATGGCGCGTAACGACTTACGCGCGTGGGCTTAGGGGGGCGCGAAGCGCCCCACCAACTAGGTATTGAGGTGGCGCGAAGCGCCACCCCAACGGCTAGTATATATATATATATATATATATATATATATATATATATATATATATATATATATATATATATATATATATATATATATATATATATATATATATATATATATATATATATATATACAAAGTGAGGAGCAAAGACGGTGCTTTATAGGAGCCTGTCAGGGTCTGCATTTTCAAAATTTGAAGTTTGATTGTTTTGTTGCTAATATGACACGACCAATTATACGCCATCTATAATGTAATAATTGATTCTTAATAGATGGCTAGAACAATAGAAGCTCGTTACTGACATCTTACAGCTATCGCCTTCACAGCTATTAAAAAAAATTCTTTCACGTATGAAGTTCTTGCTGCAAAAATAGTCTACACTGTCTTTTTATCCAAAAGTATTAGTATCTAGATTTATTAGTAGTATTATCTAGTTAAGTAAAACTATCCCATTGATCGATCTTCTTGCTGTTCAACATAATATATTCACCTTCACTTATACCCGGTCTGAGCGACTTGGTATTCTGTATATTAATTTTCAAACCCATTCTTGTAGCTTGAACTCTAAAAATCTCCAAAATGATCCATATAAATGGGGATAGAATGCACACCTACTATCCTCATTTCCTACCTTAAAAAACCGAATTATCCTGAAATATATCCTGAAGAGTCAGACACTAATCTAATAACGATTATATAAATTTTTTACTCACAGTAGTTTGTAAAAAAATATAAAAGCAAACCTCTACTCAAAGAAAGGGCTAACGATTGAAAGGCCTACCTTAAAAGTCAGAATTATCCTGAAATATATCCTGAAGAGTCAGACACAAATCTAATGACGATTATACAAATTTTTCACTCACAGTAGATTGTCAAAAACCATAAAAATTAAACCTCTACTCAAAGAAGGGCTAACAATTGGAAGGCCTACCTTAAAAATCAAAATTATCCTGAAATATATCCTGAAGAGTCAGACACAAATCTAAATTTTTCACTCCCAGTAGATTGTCAAAAAATATTAAAGTAAATTTCTACTCATTGAAAGGGCTAACGATTGAAAGGCCAACCTTAAAAATCAGAACTGTCCTGAAATATATCCTGAAGAGTCAGAAACTTATCCAATGACAGTTATATAAATTTTCTAGTTAGTAGATTGTCAAACAATGTAAAAGTAAAGCTCTACTCAAAGCAAAGGCAGTCCATTGCAGTAATGTTCCCTAAAAAAAAAAATAGAAAAAAAATTTTCTTGTTGAAGTAAAAAGCCAAGTTAAACTTCAAACTAACCAAAATTATTGTTTTGCGTTTTACTGAAATCTGCATGCAAAATATATCTGCAAAACTAGCTCAAATAAACAAGTTTTCCTGACCAAAACTATGACTACTAACAGCACTGCATGTTGACCATGACGGGTGCTACCCCTCAAGAAAATTAAAGTTTTCTTAACCAAAACTGTGACTGCTAATAGCACTGCAGGGTGACCATGACGGATGCTACCCCTCAAGAAAATTAAACAAGTTTTCTTAACCAAAACTGTGACTGCTAATAGCACTGCAGGATAACCATGACGGGTGCTACCCCTCAAGAAAATTAAACAGGTTTTCTTAACCAAAACTGTGACAGCTAATAGCACTGCAGGGTGACCACGACGGATGCTACCCCTCATGAAAATTAAACAAGTTTTCTTAACCAAAACTGTGACTGCTAATAGCACTGCAGGATAACCATGACGGGTGCTACCCCTCAAGAAAATTAAACAGGTTTTCTTAACCAAAACTGTGACAGCTAATAGCACTGCAGGGTGACCACGAAAGATGCTACCCCTCAAGAAAATTAAAGTTTTCTTAACCAAAACTATTACTGCTAATAGCACTGCAGCGTAACCATGACGAGTGCTACCCCTCAAGAAAATAAAACAAGTTTTCTTAACCAAAACTGTGACAGCTAATAGCACTGCAGGGTGACCACGACGGATGCTACCCCTCAAGAAAATTAAACAAGTTTTCTTAACCAAAACTGTGACTGCTAATAGCACTGCAGGGTGACCACGACGGATGCTACCCCTCAAGAAAATTAAACAAGTTTTCTTAACCAAAACTGTGACTGCTAATAGCACTGCAGGATAAGCATGGCGGGTGCTACCCCTCAAGAAAATTAAATAGGTTTTCTTAACCAAAACTGTGACAGCTAATAGCACTGCAGGGTGACCACGGAGGGATGCTACCCCTCAAGAAAATTAAACAAGTTTTCTTAACCAAAACTGTGACTGCTAATAGCACTGCAGGATAACCATGACGGGTGCTACCCCTCAAGAAAATTAAACAGGTTTTCTTAACCAAAACTGTGACAGCTAATAGCACTGCAGGGTGACCACGACAGATGCTACCCCTCAAGAAAATTAAAGTTTTCTTAACCAAAACTATTACTGCTAATAGCACTGCAGGGTAACCATGACGAGTGCTACCCCTCAAGAAAATTAAACAAGTTTTCTTAACCAAAACTGTGACAGCTAATAGCACTGCAGGGTGACCACGACGGATGCTACCCCTAAAGAAAATTAAACAAGTTTTCTTAACCAAAACTGTGACTGCTAATAGCACTGCAGGGTGACCATGACGGATGCTACCCCTCAAGAAAATTAAACAAGTTTTCTTCACCAAAACTGTGACTGCTAATAGCACTGCAGGATAACCATGACGGGTGCTACCCCTCAAGAAAATTAAACAGGTTTTCTTAACCAAAACTGTGACAGCTAATAGCACTGCAGGGTGACCACGACGGATGCTACCCCTCAAGAAAATTAAACAAGTTTTCTTAACCAAAACTGTGACTGCTAATAGCACTGCAGGATAACCATGACGGGTGCTACCCCTCAAGAAAATTAAACAGGTTTTCTTAACCAAAACTGTGACAGCTAATAGCACTGCAGGGTGACCACGACAGATGCTACCCCTCAAGAAAATTAAAGTTTTCTTAACCAAAACTATTACTGCTAATAGCACTGCAGGGTAACCATGACGAGTGCTACCCCTCAAGAAAATTAAACAAGTTTTCTTAACCAAAACTGTGACAGCTAATAGCACTGCAGGGTGACCACGACGGATGCTACCCCTCAAGAAAATTAAACAAGTTTTCTTAACCAAAACTGTGACTGCTAATAGCACTGCAGGGTGACCATGACGGATGCTACCCCTCAAGAAAATTAAACAAGTTTTCTTCACCAAAACTGTGACTGCTAATAGCACTGCAGGATAACCATGACGGGTGCTACCCCTCAAGAAAATTAAACAGGTTTTCTTAACCAAAACTGTGACAGCTAATAGCACTGCAGGGTGACCACGACGGATGCTACCCCTCAAGAAAATTAAACAAGTTTTCTTAACCAAAACTGTGACTGCTAATAGCACTGCAGGATAACCATGACGGGTGCTACCCCTCAAGAAAATTAAACAGGTTTTCTTAACCAAAACTGTGACAGCTAATAGCACTGCAGGGTGACCACGACAGATGCTACCCCTCAAGAAAATTAAAGTTTTCTTAACCAAAACTATTACTGCTAATAGCACTGCAGGGTAACCATGACGAGTGCTACCCCTCAAGAAAATTAAACAAGTTTTCTTAACCAAAACTGTGACAGCTAATAGCACTGCAGGGTGACCACGACGGATGCTACCCCTCAAGAAAATTAAACAAGTTTTCTTAACCAAAACTGTGACTGCTAATAGCACTGCAGGGTAACCATGACGGGTGCTACCCCTCAAGAAAATTAAACAAGTTCTCTTAACCAAAACTGTGACAGCTAATAGCACTGCAGGGTGACCACGACGGATGCTACCCCTCAAGAAAATTAAACAAGTTTTCTTAACCAAAACTGTGACAGCTAATAGCACTGCAGGATAACCATGACGGGTGCTACCCCTCAAGAAAATTAAACAAGTTCTCTTAACCAAAATTGTGACAGCTAATAGCACTGCAGGGTGACCACGACAGATGCTACCCCTCAAGAAAATTAAAGTTTTTTTAACCAAAACTATTACTGCTAATAGCACTGCAGGGTAACCATGACGAGTGCTACCCCTCAAGAAAATTAAACAAGTTTTCTTAACCAAAACTGTGACAGCTAATAGCACTGCAGGGTGACCACGACGGATGCTACCCCTCAAGAAAATTAAACAAGTTTTCTTAACCAAAACTGTGACTGCTAATAGCACTGCAGGGTGACCATGACGGATGCTACCCCTCAAGAAAATTAAACAAGTTTTCTTAACCAAAACTGTGACTGCTAATAGCACTGCAGGATAACCATGACGGGTGCTACCCCTCAAGAAAATTAAACAGGTTTTCTTAACCAAAACTGTGACTGCTAATAGCACTGCAGGATAACCATGACGGGTGCTACCCCTCAAGAAAATTAAACAGGTTTTCTTAACCAAAACTGTGACAGCTGCAGGGTGACCACGACAGATGCTACCCCTCAAGAAAATTAAAGTTTTCTTAACCAAAACTATTACTGCTAATAGCACTGCAGGGTAACCATGACGAGTGCTACCCCTCAAGAAAATTAAACAAGTTTTCTTAACCAAAACTTTGACAGCTAATAGCACTGCAGGGTGACCACGACGGATGCTACCCCTCAAGAAAATTAAACAAGTTTTCTTAACCAAAACTGTGACTGCTAATAGCACTGCAGGGTGACCACGACGGATGCTACCCCTCAAGAAAATTAAACAAGTTTTCTTAACCAAAACTGTGACTGCTAATAGCACTGCAGGATAACCATGACGGGTGCTACCCCTCAAGAAAATTAAACAGGTTTTCTTAACCAAAACTGTGACAGCTAATAGCACTGCAGGGTGACCACGACAGATGCTACCCCTCAAGAAAATTAAAGTTTTCTTAACCAAAACTATTACTGCTAATAGCACTGCAGGGTAACCATGACGAGTGCTACCCCTCAAGAAAATTAAACAAGTTTTCTTAACCAAAACTGTGACAGCTAATAGCACTGCAGGGTGACCACGACGGATGCTACCCCTCAAGAAAATTAAACAAGTTTTCTTAACCAAAACTGTGACTGCTAATAGCACTGCAGGGTGACCATGACGGATGCTACCCCTCAAGAAAATTAAACGAGTTTTCTTAACCAAAACTGTGACTGCTAATAGCACTGCAGGATAACCATGACGGGTGCTACCCCTCAAGAAAATTAAACAGGTTTTCTTAACCAAAACTGTGACAGCTAATAGCACTGCAGGGTGACCACGACAGATGCTACCCCTCAAGAAAATTAAAGTTTTCTTAACCAAAACTATTACTGCTAATAGCACTGCAGGGTAACCATGACGAGTGCTACCCCTCAAGAAAATTAAACAAGTTTTCTTAACCAAAACTTTGACAGCTAATAGCACTGCAGGGTGACCACGACGGATGCTACCCCTCAAGAAAATTAAACAAGTTTTCTTAACCAAAACTGTGACTGCTAATAGCACTGCAGGGTGACCATGACGGATGCTACCCCTCAAGAAAATTAAACAAGTTTTCTTAACCAAAACTGTGACTGCTAATAGCACTGCAGGATAACCATGACGGGTGCTACCCCTCAAGAAAATTAAACAGGTTTTCTTAACCAAAACTGTGACAGCTAATAGCACTGCAGGGTGACCACGACGGATGCTACCCCTCAAGAAAATTAAACAAGTTTTCTTAACCAAAACTGTGACTGCTAATAGCACTGCAGGATAACCATGACGGGTGCTACCCCTCAAGAAAATTAAACAGGTTTTTTAACCAAAACTGTGACAGCTAATAGCACTGCAGGGTGACCACGACAGATGCTACCCCTCAAGAAAATTAAAGTTTTCTTAACCAAAACTATTACTGCTAATAGCACTGCAGGGTAACCATGACGAGTGCTACCCCTCAAGAAAATTAAACAAGTTTTCTTAACCAAAACTGTGACAGCAAATAGCACTGCAGGGTGACCACGACGGATGCTACCCCTCAAGAAAATTAAACACGTTTTCTTAACCAAAACTGTGACTGCTAATAGCACTGCAGGGTAACCATGACGGATGCTACCCCTCAAGAAAATTAAACAAGTTTTCTTAACCAAAACTGTGACTGCTAATAGCACTGCAGGATAACCATGACGGGTACTACCCCTCAAGAAAATTAAACAAGTTTTCTTAACCAAAACTGTGACTGCTAATAGCACTGCAGGGTGACCATAACGGATGCTACCCCTCAAGAAAATTAAACAAGTTTTCTTAACCAAAACTGTGACTGCTAATAGCACTGCAGGATAACCATGACGGGTGCTACCCCTCAAGAAAATTAAACAGGTTTTCTTAACCAAAACTATGACTGCTATTAGCACTGCAGGGTGACCATGACGGGTGCTACTCCTCAAGAAAATTAAATGAAAAAAAAAATCTTTTTCTACTGAAATTAAGGAGCAACGTTCAAACTTAAAACAAACAGAAGTTACTATGTGTGTTAATGGGGCTGCCCTCTCCTCAAAACCACGGTCTTTACGCTAAAGTTTGACCTTTTGTCTCAATTTTTTATTTAAAGACCCAGTCCGGAAACTTAAAGGGGCGTGTAATAAGAATCTGATGCTTTTTTTGAAGTTCTTGAAAAACTATCAAACAGTTCGTGGTAACGAACTGTAGTAAGGAGCGACCCGGCTCAATAGTAACCAAAACTCTAAAAAATGGAATTTTGATACCAATAGCTATATCAAAAGAATCGCATTTTAATGCTGGTTTTAAATATATAAGTTTCATCAAGTTTAGTCTTACCCATCAAAAGTTACGAGCCTGAGAAAATTTGCATTATTTTAGAAAATAGGGGGAAACACCCCCTAAAAGTCATAGAATCTTAACGAATCACACCATCAGATTCAGCGTATCAGAGAACCCTATTGTAGAAGTTTCGAGCTCCTATCTACAAAAATGTGGAATTTTGCATTTTTTGCCAGAAGGCAGATCACGGATGCGTGTTTATTTGTTTTTTTGTTTTTTTTTTTTCCCCAGGGGTGATCGTATCGACCCAGTTGTCCTAGAATGTTGCAAGAGGGCTCATTCGAACGGAAATGAAAAGTTCTAGTGCCCTTTTTAAGTGACCAAAAAAATTGGAGGGCACCTATGCCCCCTCCCACGCTAATTATTTTCCCAAAGTCAACGGATCAAAATTCTGAGATAGCCATTTTATTCAGCGTAGTAGAAAAACCTTATAACTATGTCTTTGGGGACGACTTACTCCCCCACAGTCCCCGTGGGAGGGGCAACAAGTTACAAACTTTGACCTGTGCTTACATATAGTAATGGTTATTGGGAAGTATACAGGCGTTTTCAGGAGGATTTTTTTGGTTTGGGGGAGGGGTTGAGAAGAGGGGGATATGCTGGGGGAACTTCCCATCGAGAATTTGTCATGGGAGAAGAAAACTTCCATGAAGGGAGAGCAGGATTTACTAGCATTATTTAAAAAAAAAATTAAAAAATAAATGTGAAAAAGCTTTTTCACCTGGAAGTAAGGAACAGCAATAAAACTTAAAACAAACAGAAATTATTACCCATATAAGGGGCTCACCTCCTTATGATACCTAACTCTTTACGCTAAAGTATTTTTAGTAATTTCAACTATTTATTCTACGGCTTTTGTGATTCAGGGGTCATTCTTAATGAATTGGGATAAAATTTAAGCTTTAGTGTAAAGAGCGAGGTACTGAAGATGGGGCGAATCCCCTCCTATATGTAATAAAAACATGAGAATACAAAAGTTCTTTACGTAAGCTAATTTATAAGTTACGTAAATCTTTTACTAATAAAAAGATTCGTAAAAAATTAAAAGTTCTAGTTGCCTTTTTAATTAACCAAAAAATCGGAGGGCAACTAGGCTTCGCCCCCGCTCTTTTTTTCTCAAAATCATTCGATCAAAATTATGAGAAAGCCATTTAGCCCCCCCAAAAAAATATGCAAAATTTCGTTTTGATTATTCCTCTGCGGAGAACCAAAATCAAAACATGCATTGATTCAAAAACGTTCACAAATTAAATAAAAAAACGAGTTTTTTTAACTGAAAGTAAGGAGCGACATTAAAACTTAAAACGCACAGAAATTACTTCGTATATGAAAGAGGCTGCTTCCTCATCAACGCCCCGCTCTTTACGCTAAAGGTTTTTTACTGTTTTAAAAAGAAGAATTGAGAGAAAGAGTCAAACTTTAGCGTAAAGAGCGGGGCGTTGATGAGGAAGCAGCCTCTTTCATATACGAAGTAATTTCTGTGCGTTTTAAGTTTTAATGTCGCTCCTTACTTTCAGTTAAAAAAACTCGTTTTTTTATTTAATAGCGTGAAGAAACGGGTATTGAGAAGGAGGCAGCCCCGTTTATATACAAAATAATTTCTGCGGGTCTTAAGTTTTATATTGTTCCTTACTTTCAGTAGAAATAACTTTTTTTTATTTAATTCTTGAAAAAGGGAAACAACGCGACTGAGTGGGCATCTTATTAGTTCATTACGGTTTCTTGAAATGTAAGCAAATTTTTTGAGCAAAGTCACCCGTATATTGACCACAATATATTGACACAACATAATTGTATCTTGGCCACAGTATACAATAGACAAATACAATTTTTTGAGCACGGTTCCTTAATTCTTCAGCATATTTTGGCGGAAGTCAGATTGGATTTACAGATGGGGTAGGCTGCCAGCAGGATAATTAAATTTTGGTTAAACTTCTAATTGAGGCTGTTAAAAATCGATTCAAAATACAAATGTGTTTCACAAATTTAATACAAACGTTTCCGCTTCTAAGACCCCACCAAAGCTTACAAAACCAATATGCACTCCCGAGCTATGCTGATATGGGTTTCCAAGCTATGATGATATATTTCCCCATGTCTTTTGCCTTAGCTTTCCAGGTTTATTCGTCATCTTGTAAAGTTTTGACGTCATATATGGAGCAAAAATAAATATGGAGCCATTTTCGAAAATTAAATAAAAAAACATTTTTTTTTAGCTGAAAGTAAGGAACGATATTAAAACTTAAGACGAACAAAAATTATTACATATATGAAAGAGGCTGTCCCCTCCTCATCACTCGACACCCCGCTGTTTACGCTAAAGTTTTTTATTGTTTTAACAAAAGCTAAGAGCTCATATGGCACTTGTGACGAGGCAAGAAGAGCTAAGAGCCAAGAGTTCATATGGTATGAGCTCTAACAAAATTCTAAGAATCAATAGATTGATTTAAAAGGAAAATCAGAGGCTTAACACTGGTCAGGATTTAAAATAAGAGCTCTGAGTATCTAAATATCAAAATTCGTTAAGATCCGATCACCCACTCGTAAGTTATAAATACCTATTTTTTTCTAATTTTTCCTCTCCCTTCAGCTCCAAAGATGATCAAATCAGGGAAAACGACTTTATAAAGTCAATTTGTGCAGCTCCCTGACACCCCTACCAATTTTCATCGTCCTAGCACGTCCAGAAGCGCCAAACTCACCAAATCACAGAGCCCCTCCCCCCAACTCCCCCAAAGAGAGCAAATCCAGTACGGTTACGTCAATCACGTATCTAGGACATTTGCTTATTCTATCCACCAAGCTTCATCCCGATCCCCCCACTCCAAGTGTTTTCCAAAAGTTTCCCCTCCAACTCCCCCCAATGTCAAAATATCTGGTCGGGATTTGAAATTAGAGCTCTGAGACATGGATTCCTTCTAAATATCAAATTTCATTAAGATCCGATCACCTATTCGTACAATAAAAATATCCCAATTTCCACGTTTCCGAAGAATTCCGGTTTCCCCCTCCAACTCCCCCCAATGTCACAGGATCTGGTCGGAATTTAAAATTAGACTTTTAAAAAACAAGATCCTTCTAAATATCAAATTTCATTCAGATCTGGTCACCCTTTCGTAAGTTACAAATACTTCAATTTTCAAAATTACCCCCCCCCCCCTCCACCAAAGAGAGCAGATCCGGTCCGGTTATGTCAGTCACGTATCTTAGACAGATTTTTATTCTTCCCATCCAGTTTCATCCCGATCTCTCCGCTTTAAGTATTTTCTAAGATTTCCGGTCCCCCCCAACCGCCCCCCCCCAATAACGCGGGATCCGGTTGAGATTTAAAATAAGAGATCTGAGTTATGAGGCCCCTCTAAATACGAAGTTTCATGAAGGTCCGATCACTCCTTCGTAAGTTAAAAATACGTCATTTTTTCTATTTTTTCAGAATTAACCCCCCCCCTCCCAATAGAGCGGATCCATTCCAATTATGTTAATCACGTATCTAAGACTTCTGATTATTTTTCCTAACAAGTTTCATCCCGATCCCTCCAATCTAAGCGTGTTCCATAATTTTAGGTTCCCCGACCCCAAACTCCCCCCAATGTCACCAGATCCGGTCGAGATTTAAAATAAGAGCTTTGAGACACGATATCCTTCTAAATATCAAATTTAATTGAGATCCGATCACCCATTCGTAAGTTAAAAATACTTCATTTTTTCTAATTTTTCAGAATTACCCCCCCCCCCCCCCCAACTACCCCAAAGAGAGCGGATCCGTTCCGGTTATGTCAATCATGTATCTAGGACTTGTGCTTATTTTTCCCACCAAGTTTCATCCCGATCCCTCCACTCTGAGTGTTTTCCAAGATTTTAGGTTTCCCCCTCCCAACTCCCCCCCCCCAATGTCACCAGATCCAGTCAGGATTTAAAATAAGAGCTCTGAGAAACGATATTCTTCTAAACATCAAATTTCATTGAGATCCGATCACCCGTTCGTAAGTTAAAAATACCTCATTTTTTCTAATTTTTTAGAATTAACCCCCCCCCCCCCCTCAAGTACCTCAAAGAGAGCGGATCCGATCCGGTTATGTCAATCATGTATCTAGGACTTGTGCTTATTTTTCCCACCAAGTTTCATCCCGATCCCTCCACTCTAAGTGTTTCCCAGATTTTAGGTTTCCCCCTACCCCCCCCCCCCTAAATGTCATCAGATCTGGCCAGGATTTAAAATAACAGCTCTGAGACACGATATTCTTCCAAAGATCAAATTTCATTAAGATCTGATCAACCGTTCGTAAGTTAAAAATACTTCAATCTTTCTATTTTCTCTGAATTAACGGGCCCCACTTCCCCCCCCCCCCAGATGGTCAAATCGGGAAAACGATTTCAAATTTAATCTGGTGCGGTCCCTGATACGCCTGCTAAATTTCATCGTCTTAGCTTACCTGGAAGTGCCTAAAGTAGCAAAACCGGGACCGACAGACAGACCGACAGACCAACAGAATTTGCGGTTGCTATATGTCACTTGGTTAATACCAAGTGCCATAAAAAGTATAGTTGTGAGAAAAAGTAAAACTCTAGCGTAAAGAGCGGGGCATTGAGGAGGGGACAGTCTCTTTTATATACGGAATAACTTCTGTTCATTTTAAGTTTTAAGGTCGCTCCTTATTTTCAGTTAAAAAAAAAACAAGTTTTTTTATTTAATTTCTTAACGTTTTTGAATTAATGCAGGTTTTGATTTTGGCTCACCGTACATGCATAACTAAAACGAAATTTGCATATCAATTTAACTTTTTGGGGCAACATAGCTTTCTCAAAATTTTGATCGGACAATTTTGAGAAAAATGGCGGGGGAGGGGGCCTAGTTGCCATCCAAATTTTTGGTTACTTAAAAGGCCACTAGAACTTTTAAATTTATTTATGAACGGTTTCTTTAGTAATAAATATACGTAACTTACGAATTAACTTACATAACGAACTTCTATATCCGTACATTTTTATTACGTATATGAGGGGTTCGCCCCCTCGTTAATTCCTCGCTCTTTACGCTAAACCTAAAATTTTGTTATGATTTCTCTATTTGCCATGCATTACAAATAGTTCTATAGTTCTATTCTGTCAATTAAATAGCAAAAACAGCAAATAATTTGAATAGGTAAGCAAATAAGTAATCCTTCTCTTAATATACGACTTTGAGCGGTTTGTGAACCACATGCCTACACTTCTCAAACTCCTTAGTGGCAAGTGGTTAGGGTCAGGACGTAACTTACTATGAGGCAAAGGGGGCAATTGCGCCTCCTAGACCTCAGTTCCCTCCCTAGACCCCAGTTTGCCACCATATGGATTTTAGGTTCTCCGAGAATTCTGTCAAAACTAAGATAATTCTGCATAATTCAAGCATCGGTATTTGTTTATTGTCTAGAACAGACTCAAGAAAATTTGATATCCAAGATCTGAGAAAAACCGGTTTAGCTGTCTGTATTTGGAGGCAATTAGCATAGGCTCAGTGGAAAAACTATGTACTTGGTATATTTTAAGTAAACATTTAATATATCAAGTTGGTATTTTGGTTAGGTTAGGTTATGTTAGGTATATATTATTTCGTGTTTTCAGTAAAGCACTAGTATTCTATAATCTTACAAACAAAGGGAAAGATCATCAGTTAGTTTATATGTACTAGTTCTATTGATATATGTTAGACAGACCGTAAAGTAATAATTTTTGTTTGTTTAACGTTCCGATTTTGCTCTCAACTTCCCTCAGAAAAACTTTATTTTTTTTAAATTAATTAACATCAAAATTGCCACTTACAATGAAAGTAATGGCAGTGTGATTAAAAAAAAACTAGAAAATACGAAGGAAATTGGGCATGATATAAAAGAAATAACGTTCTGGGTGGCCTGCTTTCCATGGTTATTTGTCGCAATTTCCATTATTTTTTTTTTTTCTAAACTCTTATATTTTCATCATGTTTTCGTATACTTCATTAAGATTAACATAACTTCACTTCTTGGATGTGTTCTGAATAATTGGTAAATACCAAATTGCATCTTGTTCAAGCAAGTACAACTTTTTTCAAACATTCACATTTTCTGGAATATTTTTTGGAAAGACCACGGTATTGTCAAGATTTAAGCTAGACAATAGACAGAGAAGGCATTTAACAGAAAGGGAGGGGGGGTAACTGGTTTACGATCCATGACTAAAGTGTCCCCGCTATAGATTAATTTGTTAATATCAGCTTATCTTCAGTCTATGTAATACAATCTAATAAACCTGGAATTAATTAGATATTAGACCAAAACAAGGCATGGTACATTTAGCCAGAACCATTTCTCATATACGAGGTAATTCAACTTCAGATTTTAGAAGTCTTTCCCGAAATATATGATGATTACCATGAGCCTTTAAGTAATATTTTGGATTAAGTGATATTTTTACTTAATGTACCTAAGATTTACATTGCCGATAACCAGTATTATTGGTAGTTATGACTAATGAAATTTGTGATGAATTTCGTTAGCTAATACTGGTGTCATATACCTTCTTTGAAATATATCTCTCCAATGTAAAAGGCCCCTCCCTCCCGTCAAACTCCCTCCAGACAGATCCATCCTTGCTGAGAATCTCCCTCCTGGTAAAATTGCTCGCGGACGATTCAGTCTGAAAAATTATCCTTAGCATTCTTACATTTGAATAAAACTTTAATCTCTAATCGGCTTCTCGATCACTCGAGAGATGCCCCCTACCGTAGAAATTATTTCCGGATATCAAAACACACGGGAAAAAGGCTCTGGATAATTCCCGTGGAACATCTCCACACGAAAAGTTTGGCTAAGAGAATATAAGACAATTAAAAAGAATTTCGTATAGTAATTCTTTCAAATCCCTCCAGTGTAACATTTCCCCTGGAACATTCATCCTCCAAAAATTTATCTCCCTAAGGAAGATTCTCCTTATACAAATCTACTTCAAGCACACAAACACACCCCTCCCCAAAACAAATATCTGAGTACTTCGCAATAACAAGTACTATATGTAAACAATGGGCAAATTCGCATTTTTGAAAGGGTTTGCAGAGATACGTTAGCTTTACGGGTCACACTATTAACATGGGTAGTAAAGGTGCAATCATACGAGAAAATGACACCTTTTATTTTTACCCCACTCACAACAGGAAAGGGAGCTTCAGGGGAACGAAGTCTCTCCTTAGCTGATTCAGTCTAGGTATTTTTGACTTAGCAGAGTTAATAGTCAATTTTGTATCAGAGCACTGTGAACTTAGTAGATCAAAAGTGATTTCGAGGAATTGCTTGGTGGGGATATTGCCATGAAGAAGATAAGAGAGTAAGAGCGACAAATCGTCAACAAATTTGTAATTGTCGTTATGTTCTACCAGCAAGAAGTTGACGATGGCAAGAAACGTTATTCCTGCCAGTTTCGTCCCTTGCGGGCACTGCATATTATTTTACTCCACTTGAGTCACAGCCCTCTTTGTTTAAAGCAAATACTTTTTGCTGTCTTTCAGACAGAAAATTGAGCACAATGGCTAGCATTTGGCGTTTACCACCCATTCGTTTCAGGTTTTGACAGGCCACTAGGTGTGATAGGAGATCAAAAGCTTTGCGAAAGTCGATGGCTGCTAGGTCGACGCAACGGCCTTGCTTTTCAAGCCACTTCAGGATCTGATTTTACATTCTGACTAGTTACATAAATGTCCCACATTTTGGGAGTCCGCCATATTGGTATTTGTTGACGGTCTCACTTAGTTGCTCTAGCAGCTGCTGCAAGATGAACGATTCTGTCACTTTTGCTAGAAATGGTGTTAGTGACATTGGTCTTAAATCATCACATGACTTGGGCGGGTTCACTTTGGAAATTGCATGGATGTGGGCTTTTTTTCACGATCTAGAGAAGGTCCCGGATGCAAAGCACTGGTTTATAAGAAACCGAGCGTGGCAGGGCTAGGAACAAAGCGAATTCACGCATGAGCTATACAGGGATTTCGACCTGGGAAAGGAGAGACGTTTGTCTTCACTTCCCTGATTTCACTTGACACATAAAATTCATTGAGTGCTGGGGCAATCATCAAGAAGCGAGGCTTTCTCCTGGGGGATAACGGCAGAAAAAGTGGTACAAATGGGAGTTGAGAAATGCATTAACGTCACTGGACCCCAGTATTCGCCCATTATTGTCAGATATCTTGACACTGGTTTTCGAAACATTTCACTCATCACTTTGACCAAGCAGTACCGCTTAGAGGTTCAATGTTGCTGGAGATTGTCTATGTCTTGAGACTGTCTGTGCAGGATTTCGACTCTTACTGATGCTAGAGCATCATCAAGTGTGGAAAACATGTTGAGGCCAAGGTGTAATGAGGATTGCACAGAGCCTCTGTTCATCTGGAAGTCCAAGGGACTAACTGTTGTCTGGTTCTAAGCCAGCTTGAGCACTTTAAAATTGAAGAGCTGAACTTTCCATCATCCAATGGTTCAGGACTATTACTTTTCCTGAGGCGATAATAATTTCAATGACTTAAAGAATACAATAATGAAAACTTGGAATGTCACAATGTCAAAGACCAAATACTGTTTTGACATTTTGACTGACGAACTCAGACACTCCAAACAGGACTTATTAGGAGTTTTAGAAGAAACTCATATCCCAAGGGTAGGAAACATGAAATCAGGTGATATAGACTTACAAAGGCAGAAGGATGGGGTGCATGTGCAAGGAGTAGGGCTCATGATGAATAACGAAGCTGCCAAGTCTTGTTTAAGCTGGGAAGGTTTATTGTAATAGAATGCTAGTTACTTATTTTAAGACTAAAAATTGCAAAGTACCAGTCATAGTAGTATATACCCCTGTAAAACCAATTGATGGGGATAGTAGTGATTCAGATGAATTTCACTTACAGCTACAAGAATAAATAGACAGGGTCCCAGGGAGGAATATGTTTTTATTAGGGGACTTTAAACCTCAGGTCAGTATAAACAGGGATAGATGACATCCTAGCTTCGGTAAATTTAATGCAGGAAAAGATAAGTAGTGAAAAGAAAAACACAGAAAAGTGAAGGGAAAAGAGAAAAGAAAAGAAAAATATAACAATCTGTCTATAACCAATACAGTATTTGGTCATAAAATACCCCATAAGTTAACATGGTATTGAAACAATGGTAAGATAGCTAACCTTATTGATTATGTTATCGTAAAACAAAGACTGGCAGAATTGATACAAGATAGTAAAATATATAGGACTCCTGTTATTGATTTTGACTTTTGACATTTTGACATAGTATATGCCCCTGCAAAACCAATTGATGAGGATAGTAGCAATTCAGACGAATTCCATTTACAGCTACAGAAATAAATAGACAGGGTCCCAAGTAGGAATACAATATTTTCATTAGGGAGCTTTGAAGCCCAGGTCAGTATAAACAGGGATAGATGACATCCTATCTTAGGTAAATTTAATACAGGAAAATCAAAAGTGGTGAAAAGAAAAACAAAGAAAAGTGAAGAAGTGAAAAGAAAAGTACTAAAAGAAAAGAAAAATATAACAATCTATCTATAACCAAAACAGTATTTGGTCATAAAATAGCCCATAAGTTAATATGGTATTTACACAATGGCAAGATAGCTAACCTTATTAATTATGTTATTGTAAACCAAAGACTGGTAGAATTGATACAAGATAGTAAGATATATAGGACTGCTGTTATTGATGTTAAAAGTAAAGATTCCAATCTAGTAGTGTCTAGGGTTAATTTAAAGCTGAAATTCAGGATGGATAACTACCTTCCAGGAAGGTATGATGTTGGTAGACTTCAGGACGAGAATTTATCATAAACTTTCCAAGACATTTGAATTCTAAAATGGAGAGTTTAAAATTTGACAATGTAGAAGATGGATGGAATAACTTTAGGAAAATAATTTGTCAAGTTGCTGATTGTGTCTTAGCGAAGAAAGTTAGGAATGCAGCTCGAAATATTAGCAGAAATGCATTAAGTTCAATAGAAAAGAGAAGGGACTTGTATAACTGTTATTTGAGTGATTTAACATATGAAAATTACGAATATATTTTTGAAAAAGGGGAGGTACCTAGCAATTTTAGGAAAACTCTAATTAAACCTCTTCATAAGAAAGATGATAAGAATAAGTGTGGTATTTGTATAGGGATTAGCCTGGTTTCTGTAGAAAGCAAATTACTTATTATGACGATACTTGTTAGACTTAGAGATGCTATAGATAAAGTTTTAAGAAAAGAACAGTGCAGTTTTAGATAAGGGTAGAGGATATGTTGACCAAATCTTTACTCTTAAATTAATAATTGAGAAGTGCCAGAGTCATCAAACACCTTTAGTCTATAGTTTTATAGATTATGAGTAAACGCTTGATTCAGCTGATAGAAGAGCTTAAAAGAAAAAGTTTTATCCTTTTATGGTATATCAAACAAATACAATAAAGTGATTAGTAATATGTAAAAGATTGACACTGCTGCAGTTAAGGTAGGAAATGAGGCTATTAGATGATTTTGTATTCAATCACAAGTTAAGCATGGTTGTCTTCTATCTGTGTTTATATGAATCTTTTTGGTGAACTTTGTGCCAAGGAGCACAACATAGGCAACAGGAAAACATAGAATCCAATAGGGGAGTAAAACTCTCCTAGACTTAGACTATAACTAGACTTAGACGATTTAAGCCTCTTAGAAGAAAAATAATGCAAAATGATGGAATATTTAGATGTTTGACATGTTTGGGTACAAAAACAGTATTAAAAATTATTGTTAAGTAAACTAAATTGTTAAGACTAGGAATAAGTGAAGCTGAAGAAGCAATGTTGGGTAACAAGAAGAATGGTCAAGTGGACAGCTTTACTTACAATGGAATGTTAAATTAGAATAGAATTATAGAATTAAATTTGGTGCAGTGAAATATTGAAATTAGAATAGCCAAGGTTCATGGTGTTTTTTCATATTGAAAAATTTTTGGAAGAATAGAAAGATAAGCCTGCATGCCAAGATTTAAATATTGGAAGCTATAATGATGACAGTGGTGAAGAATGGCTCTGAATCATGGGCACTCAAAAAAACAAGAGGATTTGCTAGATGTTTTCCATAGAAACTACCTATGATTGTTTTGAGTACCTGACTGACTGACTGCATCTCAAACAGTAAGATGTACATAAAATGTGGTTCAGTCCTGCTTCATAGGGCTATAATGAGAGAAAGAAAGAGATGGCTGGGACACATTCTACAGATAAAGGATGACAGATTGTCCCTATTGGCCAACCATCTAAGGCCAAACAAAAAACAGGTCATCACCAAGTGGGGCAAAGAATATTGTATGAAAAAATTTCAGGGAAACAAAACTTCTTGGGAGGGTGTAAAGAGGGAGGTTTTGAAAAGATTGAAAACTAGGAGGAACATACATAGCTGTGTTGGCCTCAGGCAGTTTGGTGCTGCATGGAGTTGTTAGTAGTAGTAGTAGTAGCAGTCATACTTTGTTGAAATCATACAAACAACAAAAAATTGGATGGTCTCTAAGCAGCAAAAAAGTCCATACATAGCCAGCAGAAAATAAATTAGGGCTTTTTTATATTATGCCAAATTTATAGGGCTTTCAGTAGTTGGTCTTTGGTCATGATGCTGACAATTTTTAAAATACACTTATAAATCTCTGTAAAACTCAAGCAAGCTCAGTTTTCAATAAAGCACTATTTTTGTGAATTCTGGAAAAATATGTAAATATCACCAATCAATTTATTTGAGATACCATTGCAGATATATTTTGCATAGCTTGTGAAACAATAAGTTTCGTTTGTTTTAAGTTTCAACCTTGGTCTTACTTCCATGAGAAAATTTAATCTTAGTAACTAGTTTTTGTTTCTTCAAAATATACAATAAGCCTTAGGAAAAGATCTTTGTCTACATTAGGCGATGAGACTAAAAGAAAATATGAGTTTTGGTTAAGATAGGGCATTAAATGCATGTTTACTACCTATCTCCCTTTGGCCTATTTGCTGAGCAATGTTACCATATTATTTTCTGGCTTTTAAGTTTTTAAGTTTAATTCTGAGAAACAAATTTAGCACTTCACAGAGCCATCTGGGCTTGTGATGGTCCATGTTTTGGGAAAAAAAATTATATTAAGCTTCTCCACAAGATAGGTAAAGCTTTTTTTAAATTGATAAATAAAAAAAAATCAATTACTTTCATAAAATGAACACATGATATTTTTTAATGAGATGAGCATTTTTTTGTCAAGATACTTTTTTTGTTTTTAATTCATAAAGTTTCATTATTTTTTTGAATATATTGCTTTACAATGCCATTGTTATGATGAATTAAAAAAAAAAGAAAGAAAAAAACATAATATTTAAGCATTAGCTTTTAAATAAGCACTGAAACTAGTGCAAGAGAAATCAAAAGATTGACATCTTTAACAATAAAGTCAAGATTTTCAGCTCTATCACAAATATTCATTAAATAAACTTTCTCAAAAAGAAGTTCTTTATAAAAAATTAAAGAGCTACATTAAACCAAAGATAAGCAGGAATATAATTTTTCACAGTAAAACCACCATATAGCACTATCAATAGATAAATAAAACTGAAAATGAACTGAAATTACAATACAAGACCAAGTCAAACTCAAAAAGAGCAAGAACTAAGAGGAGAGAGGCTAATGCCCCTTTTGGCTTCTGAGGATCAGAATACAATTTGAAGTTTACTAAGAACAATCCTTGTTTCAAGCAATAAGTTTTTCACATAATATTTTAAAAGAAGACTAATCACCATCACAACCAAGATTAATGAAAAAAAATGAGTGAATGTGGATTGGGAGTTTAATAGGCCTATACATGCTGAAATTCTTTCCTGAAAGTATTAATAATTTTGGATTTATTAAGTGAAAAAAAAGAGAAAACATTTAAAATGTTTTTTTTTTTCAGGAAAATGCAAATTATATTCTGATCTTTACAACTAGGATTGACTTTACAAGGATTTACTAATGGTGCTTAATTAAAATATTCCAGAGATTTTGAACTAAATCAAAAGATACTATGTACATCCACCTATTTAAAATATTGTGCAATAAAAGAAATGTCTCAGGAGCAGTTGAGGATATTATGTTGAAATGACATTTAGTTGGAAGTTTCACAGAATACTGAGGGAGATGTTGAAATAATCAAAAGACATAAAATAAAACTAGTAAATTAGAACTAAATATTTTAATTCTTAAGCTGAAACTATGAAAACTGGACAAGGATTCAACATATTAACCAATAGCACAATTTACTAATCAACAAGAGCTAAGAGCTCATATGGCGCTTGTGATAAAGCAAGAAGAGCTAAGAGCCAAGAATTCATATGGTATGAGCTCTAACAAAATTCTATGAATCAATAGAATGATTTAAAAGGAAAATCAGAGGCTTAATGCCGGTTGGGATTTAAAATAAGAGCTACGAGTCATGATGTCCTTCTAAATATCAAAAAGATCCAATCACCCACTCGTAAGTTATAAATACCTCATTTTTCTAATTTTTCCTCTCCTTTTAGCCCTCCTGATGGTTGAATCTGGGAAACAACTTTATCAAGTCAATTTGTGCAGCTCCCTGACACGCCTACCAATTTTCATCATCCTAGCACGTCCAGAAGCACCAAACTCGCCAAAGCACTGAACCCCTCTCCCAACTCCCCCAAAAGAAAGCGAATCCAGTACGCGAATCCATGATGTCAATCATGTATCTATGACATTTGCTTATTCTATCCCCCAAGCTTCATCCCAATTCCTCCACTCTAAGCGTTTTCCAAGATTTCCGATTTCCCCCTCCAACTCCCCCAACGTCAACAGATCTGGTCGGGATTTGAAATAAGAGCTCTGAGACATTAATTCTTTCTAAATATCAAATTTCATTAAGATCTGGTCACCTGTTCTTAAGTTAAAATTGCCTTAATTTTTCTATTTTTCCAAATTAACACCCCCCAGCCCCTCCAAAGAGCACGGATCCGTTCCAATTTTGTCAATCACGTATCTAGAACTTGTGCTTATTCTTCCCATCAAGTTTCACCCCGATCTCTCCACTCTAAGCGTTTTCCAAGATTTCTGTTTCCCTCCTCTAACCCCCTATGTCCCTGGATCCAATTCGAGTCAAAAATGGAGCATCTGAGACATAAGATCCTTCTATATATCAAGTTTCATTAAGATCCGATCTTCTATTCGTAAGATAAAAATACCCCAATTTTCACGTTTTCCAAGAATTCTGGTTTCCCCCTCCAACTCCCCCCAATGTCACAGGATCTGGTCGGAATTTAAAATAAGAGCTTTAAAGCACAAGATCCTTCTAAATATCAAATTTCATTAAAATCTGATCACCTGTTTGTAAGTTACAAATACTTCATTTTTCTCAATTCCCCCCCCCCTAACTCCGCCAAAGACAGCAGATCCAGTCAAGTTATGTCAGTCATGTATCTTAGACTTTTTTTTTATTCTTCCCATCCAGTTTCATCCTGATCTCTATGCTTTAAGTATTTTCTAAGATTTCCCCTCCCCCCCAACTGCCTCCCAATGATGCTGGATCCAGTTGAGATTTAAAATAAGAGACCTGAGTTACGAGGTCCTTCTAAACATGAAGTTTCATGAAGATCCGATCACTCCTTCGTAAGTTAAAAATGCATCATTTTTTCCAATTTTTCAGAATTAGCCCCCCCCCCTCCCCAATAGTGGATCCGTTCCAATAATGTCAATCACGTATATAAGACTTCTGTTTATTTTCTCACCAAGTTTCATCCCAATCCCTCCACTCTTAGCATTTTCCATGATTTTAGGTTCCCCCCCCCAAACTCCCCCAATGTCACCAGATCTGGTCAGGATTTAAAATGAGAGCTTTGAGACACAATGTCCTTCTAAATATCAAATTTCATTGAGATCTGATTGCCCGTTTATAAGTTAAAAATACCTCATTTTTTCTAATTTTTCAGAATTAACCCTCCCCCCTCCAACTACCCCAAAGAGAGGAGATCTGTTCCGGTTATGTAAATCATGTATCTAGGACTTTTACTAATTTTTCCCACCAAGTTTCATCCCGATCCCTCCACTCTAAATGTTTTCCAAGATTTTAGGTTTCCTCCTCCCAACTCCCCCCCATTGTCACCAGATCCGGCCGGGATTTAAAATGAGAGCTCTGAGTTACGATATCCTTCCAGACATCAAATTTCATTAAGATCCAATCAACCATTTGTAGGTTAAAAATACTTCATTTCTTCTATTTTCTCCAAATTAACCGGCCTTCCACTCCCCCCCCCCCCAAATGGTCAAATCGGGAGAAAGACTATTTGTAATTTAATCTGGTCTGGTCCCTGATACGCCTGCCAAATTTCATTGTCCTAGCTTACCTGGAAGTGCCTAAAGTAGCAAAACCAGGACTGACAGACAGACAGACTGACAGGATTTGTGAATGCTGTATGTCACTTGGTTAATACCAAGTGCCATAAAAACAAACAGAAATTAATTTAAAAAACAACTTTCCACAAAGAAGTATTTCAAAGAAAAGTAAAGGGTTTCTCAAAGAAAAATTAAACTTAAGAAAAGCAGAAATAAATTTTTATAATAATTCAAAATCAAAACAACAAAAAGCAATCAAAATAAATGATTAATACCAAACATAAAGATTTTATACCAATATGAATGAATAAATAAATTTTAAATTGAGAAAAAATGAAATTGAATATCCTAGTCAAACTCAGGATCAACAAAAATTGCTTCAAGCACAAATCTTGAATCTTGAATTACTCTTGAATTGGAAAAAATCTTGAATTGCTGAGTTTCAGTGATTAATATTAAATATTCAGTTTATTTTCATTAGTTCTTTCCAGTCATCTTTTTGTCTGAATGATTTTTTTGATGATGTTTTGAAAAAAAAGCATGCCATTCAAAACAAAAGGAGTTTTCAATAGAATGTAAATAGGCTATACAACTTTTATGGTCAGAAGTTTTACCTTTTCAGAATTATTTTTAAATTAATTGAAGAAAGAACAATAGGGGATAAGTGGCCTACTACAAAATGCCTTTTATATAATAATTTAGGCAGTCTTGTGAAATCATTCCCCTTCAAAACTATCTGCATTAAAAACATTTTTTTTAGTTTATTTTTATCATAGTAAGTTATTTTAGTGGTTTTTAAAGTTGCCTTCAGCAGTATTGAAGCCCCCCTCCCCCTTTAGAGGTAATACTTAATCATGGTCTCTTCTATAAAAAAACAAAAAACAAAACAAAAAACAAAGAAACACCATCAACTAAATTAAAATATTACAAAATATTCAATATTCAAATGTTCAAAAGTATTTTTGGTTTGTCTGCACCTTCCCCTCAGTAATACTGGACTTTAGCCCATGTTATGTCTATACCATTGGGCTATATTTGACCGTGGTAGATGGAGTGGGAGGGTTGGGGATATAATTATTATTATTCCAATCATTCTCACCTTAATTCATACTTATTAGAGATAGAACAGCAATATTTAGAAACATTGTACTATTCTTTGATATTATAGTGTTTAGTTGAGAAGACACAAAGCATAAAGTGGTACAAGGGAGTAAGTTAGGTGTCAGCTGTTCACTTGATACAATTGAAATAGAGTAAAATTCTAGATGAGCGTTTTATGCTATCTTGGATAGTATTTGAGCAAGAAAAATGAAACTTTCAGGACTGCATTGACAACATTATATAAACCATACCCTTGAAATGTGTTATCCAGCTCTAATCCCTACTTATTTCCTATTTCTAAAGGTTAGGAAATTGCATAAAAAGTATTTATATAGTATATATAATATTTATAATATATATATATATATATATATATATATATAGTATATGCATAAAGTATACATCTCTTTAAACCCAGGGGGAAAATTATTTTTCTATAATTTTGGTTCCAGTCTATTTTTCTTTACTATGGATATTGGAAGCACAATTCAAATGATTTTTGTATGCTTTTGAGTCATATTGGAACTTTTCACCCAAATCCTATTTCTACAGATTCTTTAAAATCTTATAAATCAAGACTTATCCTAGTAAAGTTAAGAGGCTCAAAATACTTCACTTGAGCCTTGTGTTTACTGTGTACCTACTTTTAAAAGTTTTTTCAAGATTTTTTCCTATTTTTCAAGATTTAACATAGTAAAGTTAAGAGGCTCAAAACACTTCACTTGAGCCCTGTGTGTACTGTAGACCTATTTTTGAAAGTTTTTTCAAGATTTTTTCCTATTTTTCAAGATTTAATCAAGTAAAGTTAAGAGGCTCAAAATACTTCACTTAAGTCTTGTGTGTACTGTAGACCTATTTTTAAGAGTTTTTCCTATTTTTCAAGATTTAACCTAGTAAAGTTAAGAGGCTCAAAATACTTCACTTGAGCCTTGTGTTTACTGTGTACCTACTTTTAAAAGTTTTTTCAAGATTTTTTCCTATTTTTCAAGATTTAACCAAGTAAAGTTAAGAGGCTCAAAATACTTCACTTAAGCCTTGTATGTACTGTAGACCTATTTTTAAGAGTTTTTCCTATTTTTCAAGATTTAACCTAGTAATGTTAAGAGGCTCAAAATACTTCACTTGAGCCTTGTGTTTACTGTGTACCTACTTTTAAAAGTTTTTTCAAGATTTTTTCCTATTTTTCAAGATTTAACCAAGTAAAGTTAAGAGGCTCAAAATACTTCACTTAATCCTTGTATGTACTGTAGACCTATTTTTAAGAGTTTTTCCTATTTTTCAAGATTTAACCTAGTAAAGTTAAGAGGCTCAAAATACTTCACTTGAGCCTTGTGTGTACTGTAGACCTATTTTTGAAAGTTTTTTCAAGATTTTTTCCTATTTTTCAAGATTTAATCAAGTAAAGTTAAGAGGCTCAAAATACTTCACTTAAGTCTTGTGTGTACTGTAGACCTATTTTTAAGAGTTTTTCCTATTTTTCAAGATTTAACCTAGTAAAGTTAAGAGGCTCAAAATACTTCACTTAAGCCTTGTATGTACTGTAGACCTATTTTTAAGAGTTTTTCCTATTTTTCAAGATTTAACCTAGTAAAGTTAAGAGGCTCAAAATATTTCACTTGAGCCTTGTATGTACTGTAGACCTATTTTTAAGAGTTTTTCCTATTTTTCAAGATTTAACCTAGTAAAGTTAAGAGGCTCAAAATATTTCACTTGAGCCTTGTATGTACTGTAGACCTATTTTTAAGAGTTTTTCCTATTTTTCAAGATTTAACCTAGTAAAGTTAAGAGGCTCAAAATACTTCACTTAAGCCTTGTATGTACTGTAGACCTATTTTTAAGAGTTTTTCCTATTTTTCAAGATTTAACCTAGTAAAGTTAAGAGGCTCAAAATACTTCACTTAAGCCTTGTATGTACTGTAGACCTATTTTTAAGAGTTTTTCCTATTTTTCAAGATTTAACCTAGTAAAGTTAAGAGGCTCAAAATATTTCACTTGAGCCTTGTATATACTGTAGACCTATTTTTAAGAGTTTTTCCTATTTTTCAAGATTTAACCTAGTAAAGTTAAGAGGCTCAAAATATTTCACTTGAGCCTTGTATGTACTGTAGACCTATTTTTAAGAGTTTTTCCTATTTTTCAAGATTTAACCTAGTAAAGTTAAGAGGCTCAAAATACTTCACTTAAGCCTTGTATGAACTGTAGACCTATTTTTAAGAGTTTTTCCTATTTTTCAAGATTTAACCTAGTAAAGTTAAGAGGCTCAAAATATTTCACTTGAGCCTTGTATGTACTGTAGACCTATTTTTAAGAGTTTTTCCTATTTTTCAAGATTTAACCTAGTAAAGTTAAGAGGCTCAAAATACTTCACTTAAGCCTTGTATGTACTGTAGACCTATTTTTAAGAGTTTTTCCTATTTTTCAAGATTTAACCTAGTAAAGTTAAGAGGCTCAAAATATTTCACTTGAGCCTTGTATGTACTGTAGACCTATTTTTAAGAGTTTTTCCTATTTTTCAAGATTTAACCTAGTAAAGTTAAGAGGCTCAAAATACTTCACTTAAGTCTTGTGTGTACTGTAGACCTATTTTTAAGAGTTTTTCCTATTTTTCAAGATTTAACCTAGTAAAGTTAAGAGGCTCAAAATACTTCACTTGAGCCTTGTGTTTACTGTGTACCTACTTTTAAAAGTTTTTTCAAGATTTTTTCCTATTTTTCAAGATTTAACCAAGTAAAGTTAAGAGGCTCAAAATACTTCACTTAAGCCTTGTATGTACTGTAGACCTATTTTTAAGAGTTTTTCCTATTTTTCAAGATTTAACCTAGTAAAGTTAAGAGGCTCAAAATACTTCACTTGAGCCTTGTGTTTACTGTGTACCTACTTTTAAAAGTTTTTTCAAGATTTTTTCCTATTTTTCAAGATTTAACCAAGTAAAGTTAAGAGGCTCAAAATACTTCACTTAAGCCTTGTATGTACTGTAGACCTATTTTTAAGAGTTTTTCCTATTTTTCAAGATTTAACCTAGTAAAGTTAAGAGGCTCAAACTACTTCACTTAAGCCTTGTATGTACTGTAGACCTATTTTTAAGAGTTTTTCCTATTTTTCAAGATTTAACCTAGTAAAGTTAAGAGGCTCAAAATACTTCACTTAAGCCTTGTATGTACTGTAGACCTATTTTTAAGAATTTTTCCTATTTTTCAAGATTTAACCTAGTAAAGTTAAGAGGCTCAAAATATTTCACTTGAGCCTTGTATGTACTGTAGACCTATTTTTAAGAGTTTTTCCTATTTTTCAAGATTTAACCAAGTAAAGTTAAGAGGCTCAAAATACTTCACTTAAGCCTTGTATGTACTGTAGACCTATTTTTAAGAGTTTTTCCTATTTTTCAAGATTTAACCTAGTAAAGTTAAGAGGCTCAAAATATTTCACTTGAGCCTTGTATGTACTGTAGACCTATTTTTAAGGGTTTTTCCTATTTTTCAAGATTTAACCTAGTAAAGTTAAGAGGCTCAAAATACTTCACTTAAGCCTTGTATGTACTGTAGACCTATTTTTAAGAGTTTTTCCTATTTTTCAAGATTTAACCTAGTAAAGTTAAGAGGCTCAAAATACTTCACTTAAGCCTTGTATGTACTGTAGACCTATTTTTAAGAGTTTTTCCTATTTTTCAAGATTTAACCTAGTAAAGTTAAGAGGCTCAAAATATTTCACTTGAGCCTTGTATGTACTGTAGACCTATTTTTAAAAGTTTTTCCTATTTTTCAAGATTTAACCTAGTAAAGTTAAGAGGCTCAAAATATTTCACTTGAGCCTTGTATGTACTGTAGACCTATTTTTAAGAGTTTTTCCTATTTTTCAAGATTTAACCTAGTAAAGTTAAGAGGCTCAAAATACTTCACTTAAGCCTTGTATGTACTGTAGACCTATTTTTAAGAGTTTTTCCTATTTTTCAAGATTTAACCTAGTAAAGTTAAGAGGCTCAAAATACTTCACTTAAGCCTTGTATGTACTGTAGACCTATTTTTAAGAGTTTTTCCTATTTTTCAAGATTTAACCTAGTAAAGTTAAGAGGCTCAAAATACTTCACTTAAGTCTTGTATGTACTGTAGACCTATTTTTAAGAATTTTTCCTATTTTTCAAGATTTAACCTAGTAAAGTTAAGAGGCTCAAAATATTTCACTTGAGCCTTGTATGTACTGTAGACCTATAATTAAGAGTTTTTCCTATTTTTCAAGATTTAACCTAGTAAAGTTAAGAGGCTCAAAATACTTCACTTAAGTCTTGTGTGTACTGTAGACCTATTTTTAAGAGTTTTTCCTATTTTTCAAGATTTAACCTAGTAAAGTTAAGAGGCTCAAAATACTTCACTTGAGCCTTGTGTTTACTGTGTACCTACTTTTAAAAGTTTTTTCAAGATTTTTTCCTATTTTTCAAGATTTAACCAAGTAAAGTTAAGAGGCTCAAAATACTTCACTTAAGCCTTGTATGTACTGTAGACCTATTTTTAAGAGTTTTTCCTATTTTTCAAGATTTAACCTAGTAAAGTTAAGAGGCTCAAAATACTTCACTTGAGCCTTGTGTTTACTGTGTACCTACTTTTAAAAGTTTTTTCAAGATTTATTCCTATTTTTCAAGATTTAACCAAGTAAAGTTAAGAGGCTCAAAATACTTCACTTAAGCCTTGTATGTACTGTAGACCTATTTTTAAGAGTTTTTCCTATTTTTCAAGATTTAACCTAGTAAAGTTAAGAGGCTCAAAATACTTCACTTGAGCCTTGTATTTACTGTGTACCTACTTTTAAAAGTTTTTTCAAGATTTTTTCCTATTTTTCAAGATTTAACCAAGTAAAGTTAAGAGGCTCAAAATACTTCACTTAAGCCTTGTATGTACTGTAGACCTATTTTTAAGAGTTTTTCCTATTTTTCAAGATTTAACCTAGTAAAGTTAAGAGGCTCAAAATACTTCACTTAAGCCTTGTATGTACTGTAGACCTATTTTTAAGAGTTTTTCCTATTTTTCAAGATTTAACCTAGTAAAGTTAAGAGGCTCAAAATACTTCACTTAAGCCTTGTATGTACTGTAGACATATTTTTAAGAGTTTTTCCTATTTTTCAAGATTTAACCTAGTAAAGTTAAGAGGCTCAAAATATTTCACTTGAGCCTTGTATGTACTGTAGACCTATTTTTAAGAGTGTTTCCTATTTTTCAAGATTTAACCTAGTAAAGTTAAGAGGCTCAAAATATTTCACTTGAGCCTTGTATGTACTGTAGACCTATTTTTAAGAGTTTTTCCTATTTTTCAAGATTTAACCTAGTAAAGTTAAGAGGCTCAAAATACTTCACTTAAGCCTTGTATGTACTGTAGACCTATTTTTAAGAGTTTTTCCTATTTTTCAAGATTTAACCTAGTAAAGTTAAGAGGCTCAAAATACTTCACTTAAGCCTTGTATGTACTGTAGACCTATTTTTAAGAGTTTTTCCTATTTTTCAAGATTTAACCTAGTAAAGTTAAGAGGCTCAAAATACTTCACTTGAGCCTTGTATGTACTGTAGACCTATTTTTCAAGATTTAACCTAGTAAAGTTAAGAGGCTCAAAATACTTCACTTAAGCCTTGTATGTACTGTAGACCTATTTTTAAGAGTTTTTCCTATTTTTCAAGATTTAATCTAGTAAAGTTAAGAGGCTCAAAATACTTCACTTGAGCCTTGTGTTTACTGTGTACCTACTTTTAAAAGTTTTTTCAAGATTTTTTCCTATTTTTCAAGATTTAACCAAGTAAAGTTAAGAGGCTCAAAATACTTCACTTAAGCCTTGTATGTACTGTAGACCTATTTTTAAGAGTTTTTCCTATTTTTCAAGATTTAACCTAGTATAGTTAAGAGGCTCAAAATATTTCACTTGAGCCTTGTGTGTAGTGTATGTATTTTTCTTTCACAAAATTTCCCTTGTGTATATAGAAACAAAAGACTATTGTCAGCCTACAGGTTAACTGAGCTGCTAACTGTGGCTGAGCAGCATCACAGTTGCTATTTTTCTTGGCGAAGAAAAATATATTTTTATATTTTTTTTATTTTTATATTTTTATATTTTATATTTTTATATTTATATATTTTTATAGGACAAACAGCCTCCATCCTGCTATGTGTTAATAGAAATATTTGAATCTATTCTTGGTCTTCCTTGTGAGTATGTTCTACTTTGTTTTGTCTTCTCATCTACTCTATATTGAACCCTTATGTGTGTTTTTTTTTTTTTTGGGGGGGGGGGCAATGAAGATATTGATTGATTGATGAGGCAATGACTTTGGTATCATCTTAGAGTCTATTTAAGGGGTTTAAATTTGACTAGCAAGTTGAAGGATTATTATGATTATAAGGAACATAACAAAGGGCATTAAGTAGTGTGTTCACCCTTTTTTTATATTGTTAGGGGTAATTCCCTTAGTAAGGTATTTAAGAGAGTTCCTGATCTTGTACAAACATCTTGATTAAAATATACCATTCCAAAACAGCCTGCTCCTAGTTTTGAACATGAATTATGTATGTTTAGATAGCTGATATTGTTTTGTAGCTAGGACTAGACTTATCAGGATGATTGGTAACAATGATAACAATGATAATCTTTATTTTTCAACATTTTAATTTAGACAAAAGTTCCCCCTGTAGCCAGCCTATTTAAATATAATTATTCAGCTTTACAACACTTGTCCTGAAGTAAACCTGGCCAAGATTTAGAGACTTTGTTCCAACTTTGTCTGCATCAAACATTATACAGCATTTTCTATGATTAGACTCAAGCTTTAATCATTTGCACAAGATTAGCATCTATTATTGACTGTCATGGGGTTAAAAATGTTCAGCACTGTTTATGACTAAAAAAAATTCAAACTAACCATATTCCTCATTAAGAAAATTGAGACAAATTCATGGCAAACCAATACAATTTCCAAATGTTATAATACAGACTTAAAAGCAATATATCTGTAAAAGTTATGATTATCTGTCTAACAAACCTACTAGGTACCACACCCCTAATAGAATCTGGAATATATTTACCAGCTTTGTCTTAGTATAAATTACAATACATTGGATTGCTGGTTCCTACCCCCCCCCCTTCCATCATACTTCCTTGTTGAAAGACCATGAAACAAAATTAGCACAACCAGTGGGGACTGTAAATTCCTGTGCTATATTATTAACCTTTTTAAATAACAGCTTGAAGCAAGTTGAAATTTTTTATAGTTTTGATTTCATATTCTAGAGCATATGTATATACAACTTTAGTAAAAGTCTAGAGGAAAAAGATAAGATGTAAGGGTGTAGATTAGGAGCTATTGAGAAGGAAACACAACAAGGACACAATTTTTGCTTCATAATATACAGAATAATTGTAACTAACCTATTGTGCATACACCCTTGCTATATTTAACCCACAACCCCCCTTCATGAGCAAATATATACACCAAATTATTTATTTTCAATGTATTTTCCCAATGTGTCATTCTTGTTTCAGCATGTGTATCCATAAATTGAACCAACTGTGACCAGGCCAGGATTTACACATAGGCCCAGTAGGCAAGGGCCTTGGGACACAAAAGAAACACTAAGCAATTTTTTCTTAACAAAAGCTGGATTGATGTGATTTATTACCTTAAATTGCAGCTTGGAGCAATCTAAGGATTTCCTCCTTGTAGGCTCCATGAAGAATTAAAGATGAGTTGAAGATTCATGGGCTGCCTAATCATAACCTACTTCTACTCTACATCACTCCATTCAACATGTCAAAGTGCCAGGTAGGCTATACTTTGCTGTTGTGCTGCCTATTCACAGAAGTGACTTTTAAAACAGCATAGGAATTCTATAGCTGTTTAAAAAACAGTCAGATGTACCCCAAGAATGGCACCTGAGAGCTCAGTACCACCTCTCTCTTTAATTACTTTTGGCTCATCATTTGTCAGTTGTTTTCTGTTCAGCTTGGGCTTAGGGGTGCCTTGTTCATACTTGGGCTTAGGGGCACCTAAGATTTTAAATTTAGCTCTTATTGTTACAAAACAAGAGCCAGAAAAATAAGAGTGACCAATGGCAGAATGCATTGGAAATAGATAATATTGGCTACATATTTGCATAATTAGGAGGGGGGATAATGTATAGCAGGGCTGTATACAAAATGTCAGCTGGGGTATAATTATTCTGTATAGGCTATTATGAAGTAAGAATTATTTTCTTAAAACATTTTCTTCTCAATAGCCCCTAGTCCAAACCTTTTCTGATGTAAATACATCAAAAGACCTTTCTGTAGTATAAATTAGGCTCAAAAAGCTTCAATGAAAATTCTTTTACCTAACTCCATCACTTTCCAAGACAAAAAAAAATGGGTATGGCTCATATAGAAAGACTATTCAGGTAGATAAGAATTAAACTTACCTCTAGAGTCAAAATTGCATCCTAAATCCAAATTTAACCTTCATTTGTGTTTGAGATGAGCTTTACCCCCATCCCTATATATACCAATTTGGGGTGTATATTTGCACATTAGGGAGGTGAGGAGTAAAGTTCAGGGTAAAATTCTAGTTAATTGACTTCTCGCAATCTCAGAAAGGATTTAGGTTAGGAAAATGAAACTTTCAGGGATGAATCTACAGACTAAAGTATGTCCCGGGAAGGTATTTTGAAGCAACTACCTCCACTCCTTCTCCCTCTAGAGGGGCTTGACCTTTAAAAATGTGTGTGTTACAAAAGTGAAACCTTGCAAAATAGGTCTTCTGCTTAATTGAAGTACAATAAAATTGTTTTCAGCTTCATAACTTTGCTCAATTCGATTTTACAAGGTTTTAAAGATATGCAAATATATTCCTTAAATTTTTAAAAAAAAACATTGATTTTGCTCAATATTCTATTCAAATAACAGGAATTGCATTTTCAGAACTAAAGGCAGAGAAAAAGCAACTAGTAACTGAATATTAATGTAAAATGTTGTTTTGTCAAAATTTCAATAGGTATAGACCTGTCATGTAGGCAAATTTCAGGGCCCTCTAGAGGGAGAGGGAGTGGAGGTGGGTACTTTAAAATACCTTCCCAGGACATAATTGAGCCTGTAGACCCATCCCAAAAAGTTTCATTTTCCTAACCTAAACCCTTTCCAAGATAGCAAGAAGTCAATTAACTAGAATTTTACCAAATTAAGTTCTAATGCAAATGAATTTTAAATGTGGATTCAGGATGCAATTCTGAATATAGATTTAAGCTTAAACTTTACCCCTCCCCCACTGGTAATATGCAAATATAGGCTATACCCTGAATTGTTATATACAATTGTTATATGCAATTCTGACTGTAAAGGTAAGTATTTCTTAGCAGCCTAGCCTACCCTAGTCTGTTACTATAAACTTTATCCAAAAAAGCCTCTCATCTAGAATTTTTCAAAAAAATCTTCAAAACAGAGCAAACATGTCCAAAAATCACCCTAAACTGCACATATGGCCTAGTGTTGGTTATTATATAGCTTAGCTTAGGCCAACTTTAGCATCTTGAAGATAAACCAGTTTAATTTGATTACCTTCTATTTTTGGGATATATTCTAATAACAAGTTATTTCCCTTAGATGCACAATCCTTGCAGGAGTTATATATATGGATAATACTCCACAATGTAAATATTTTTGTTTTTATTCAATACAAATATTGACATATTTGAAATCCTTTCTTCTTCTTTGTTTCAGGCTTTTATTAGGCGCTGTTTCCATTGGACGCTTTAAAGAAATTACAAAAAAATGATGAACGAAAGAAAATGCGGAAAACCTTTTTACAACGTAGCAGAACTTGGAGTAGTAGGATATCTATACAGGTACTCAATGCAGCAAAAGAAACATGGTTTTCTGTATGTGGAGCCGTTTGGTAATTTTTCTTGGAAAGGCCAAATAAAAGTGGGGTTTAAAAGTTAGACTTGATATGTCTTGATCCTTTTTTTCGTTTCAATCTTTCTTAATGAGCTAAACAATGGTCGACATCTTCGTTTCTAGCGGTGTGGACAGTTATAAATAGTTGTGATCATTCCCTATCTCAACAGTTAAGAAAAGCCGGACCAGAAAATGCAATTGCTCTGGAGAACATATAAACAAGTAGAAGCATAAGTGACATAGATTTTTTTTTTATGGGTAGGCACGCTTATGGCAAAGGTATTCACAGGCTGGACAACAGGAAAAAAAAATAAGACAAATCGATCGTCAAGGGGATACAGAAGAATGCAATACGTTGAAGAGATACAAAAGAAAATAGTTGGTATGGCTGTGATAATGCAAAATATAAAGACATCATTCGTTTGAGAATGGAAAGAAACAACAAAGAATGAATTTATAAAGATAATCAAAATGAAATGCCAAATAAAGGTGCTAGCTCTGAAGCTCAAAGGCGGATAAAACAAATATATTCAAATACAGAAAAGGGCCTTACAAAATTCTGTTAGCTACCGTTCAAAGCCTAAGCGAGAACGATTTTCTTAGAAAGCGAAGCTAAATACGCCAAGACAGAATCAATGTAAAGAATCAAAGAAAAAACTCAACCTCACCCTCTCTCCAAAAAAAGAATAGGTACTTCCGTATTATATGATGCACACTTGAGAAGTGAAGCTAGTTAATCTTAATTAAATATACTCAAATATAATTAAAACATAATACTTTATTAGCAAAAATAATAGAAACTGCAACAAAGAATTGTGGAAACCCAGACTGTATTATATTAAATATGTAAGATAACTTAACCGAAACCGAAATACTAGCTAAATATTTGATGAAAATATAGCTACAATGTAGTTTTCGACCGAGCCAAAGCTATTTTTCTGGTATAAAGACAGTGAAAACCGTTGTTATTTAGTCTTTCCGATCCAAGTTCTTGAGTGTCTACCATATAATGCGGAAGTACCAAAAACAATCCTAAAAATGAGCATCACCTCCTACCCCCCTCCTTCTGACTCCGAACATGCCCTGGAGAAAAAATGTTTGACTAGCAAGGGACAATAAACCTATTAACTAGAATGACTAAATAATTTTAATTAATCGCATCACGATGCTAAAACATTCCAAGTTTTACACCGGACTTGCACGTAATCCGAACTAGAAAAATAATGAAAAGAATCGTGAGGGTTAACTTAATGAGTCGTAAAAAAGCGCTTACAACAACAAGCATTACTTTATATTATTCTTATAATACAAATGCAGTTCTTTTCATATCCTTCAATTTTTGAAAACTCACTAAGAATTTGACGAAAAACACTTCTTAACAGACGTTTGGTATTTTCTTGGATAGGCTGCTTCACCAGTTATTAAAAGAATAACAAAGGCTCTACATCAGATTTCAAAGGACACATTTTTCCTTATCCAGAAGAAAAAAGTTATGACGCTCCATGACCCAATATTACTACCTAAAACCGCAGATTACATTGAAACCTATTATATAATCTGTGCTAAAACTATTAAGTTACCTCTTTGTGCTAAAAACATTTTGTGGCAATTTCATATAGTCCCACCACTTCGTGGATCCCTTTCCCACTATTTACGAATTTCTGGCTACTCCCCTGTTGCAGCGTTAATTAGAAGTCAGCACTATAAATTTTTGTCTTTGCTAAAATTTAATCCAAGACCCCCTTTAAGAAATCCTGGATAGACCACTCAGGTAAGTTATACCTGTGAGACGGGACAGTAGCGAGCCACTTCGCCAGCTCATCATATTTTTTAAGCCTTTGTAATCATGAAAAATACAAATTCGTACCATTATTCAGTGACTGATAAATATTCACTGGATCGTTGATGGGAGAGAAAAAGGGAGGAGCTTTTATATGCACATTAACTGTGGTAGACACTGTTTATTCTGACCCTACTGGTAAAATTTATAGACATCGGTTTCTAGAAACAAAACCTCCCTATGGCTAGTATATAGCATCCCAGTACTCCTTTGCAGCGAGAACAGAAAAATAACGAAGAGGCTTCAATAGTATTAACTAGACTATTATTTCAATCAAAAGAAAAGTAAGATTTCTACCCCAACGTAGTCAAATTGCCTCTGGTAGGAGCAAAATGTGTTGCCATTTTATCTTTCGTAGCTAAGATTAATTCGCTGATGTATAAGAAAATGCTAAAGTAAATAAAATGTTTCCAAGGCTGAGCTTTGTATGAGCTCCTATCTAATTAATTTCTAAGGTGGCTATAAGAGGCCGTGTTCCAAGATTTGTTTTTATGTACTTCAACTTTATAATTAAATCATTTTGAAATTACCAATTATGAGCATTAATTAAAAAAGTAGAATTTGACTGTCTTAAAACATTATACTGTATACAGTTGAAAATTTTATACAGATAGCTTCTAATGCACTCCAAGTATGCGTTGAAATATTTGTTGTGCTTGTTGATTATGAATCTAAGGAAGAAGTGGCATATAGGGGATTGTGTTTTCACAAGTTTAAAATTTAGAGAGTAAGGAGGTAGTAGAGAAAAATGTTATATAGATTATATTTGGACTCTTGAGGGATCGTGAAAGGTATTTAGACAAGTTTTTCTTATATTATAATATGCCAAATATATGTTTCTTAGTGTATGCAAAGCACCTAATGAATGACAGATCATTAAATATAATAGAAAAGATTGTCCTTTCTTTTTTCTCATTTTTGTTCATTATTATTTTACGAAATTTAAAAATTTATCGAAAAGCACCCGAAGAAAAAAAAAAGATAAATCGGATGGTGTTGGTGATCTAGTGATTTTTGGCATAAAATCAGCTGGGGTTCAGAACTTTTCCTGGCACTCTTGGAAAAACATTTATGCAACGCAATAAATCAGACCGTATATCATCTATCTGTTTTGCATCTAAAAGCATGCCCCATTGAATGCAAGCTCGCACTGGTTTAATGTGGAATAGATGTTCAATAAAAAGAACTATGTAATATAAATAAGAATTCCCCGGTAGCATACCTACAATTAAACATTTGGAATTAACTCACATAAAACGGAGAATACTCTCTTCAGGCCCTACTGGTCATTTAAGAAGACGATTAAAATAAGAAGGGTCATCAGTAAAGAAGAGTAAAATTTTAAGCTGAGTGAACTATGAAAAAAATTAAGGATCTGCTTATATTACTAATTTAAAAAAATCTGCAAGAGAAGTCTTTAAGTGAAAATTAAAGAGCTATACTAAACATAGAAGGGGCAGAAATAAAGTCAAATAGAAAATCAAGCATCGAACGAACATAATCACTATCAATAAATAGACTAAACCCGAAAAACCGATATTACGATAAATAAATAGAACTTCGCTAAGTGTGAAAAAACCATATTGTAACTAAGATGGGTTCAGGATTGAACAAACTTTTTATTCATACCGGATGCCCCAGGAAACTTTAGCTGACTGGTTTGAGGCCAGCAGCTCTGTTTAGACTTCAGAAGATGCAATAGTTCCTTCCCTGCACTGGTAAGGGACCAAAACATTTTCAAACAGTTCGTGGTGATGAACTGTAGTAAGGAAGAACCTGGCTCAATAGTTACCGAAACTCTAAAAAATGTGTTTTTGATACCATTAGTTACATCAAAATAATTAAATTTTTATGCTGCTTTTAAATATATAAGTTTCTTCTAGTTTAGTCTTAACGATCAAAAGTTACGAGTCTGAGAAAATTTGCCTTATTTTAGAAAATAGGGGGAAACAGCCCCTAAAAGTCATAGAATCTTAAAGAAAATTACACCGTCAGATTCAGCGTATCAAAAAACCTTGCTGTACAAGTTTCTAGCTCCTATCTATAAAAATGTGGATTTTTGTGTTTTTTGCCAAAAGATAGATCACGGTCACGTGTTTATTTGTTTTTTGTTCTTTTTCCCAGGGGTGATCGCATCGACCCAGTGGTTCTAAAATGTCGCAAGAGGGCTCATTCTAATGAAAGTTTGAGTGCCCTTTTTAAGTGACCAAAAAATTGGAGGTCACCTAGGCCCCCTCCTATGCTCATTCTTTTCAGAAAGAACGGATCAAAATTTTGAGATATCCATTTTCTTCGGCATAGTCATAAAACCTAATAATTATGTCTTTCTGAACGACTTAATCCCCCACAGTCACCGGGGGAAGGGCTGTAAGTTACAAATTTTGACCATTATTTACATATAGTAATGGTTATTGGGAGGTGTACAGATGTTGTCAGGGGGGACTTTTTCGCATTGAAAGGGGGAAGAAGGTCGGTCGGAGTGAGGAGGCTACGTATGAGGGTCTTTCCATGAAGGAGCTTATCATGAGGGAAGAGAATTTCCATGAATCGGACGCGGGATTTTCTTTCAAAAAAAAAGAAATAATGAGAAAATAAATTAAAAAAAAAGTTTTTTGAGCTGGAAGTAAGGAGGAGCATTAAAACATAAAACGAAAAGAAATTATTTCGTATATAAGGGGTCCGTCTCCTCCACAAGAACTCACTCTTTACGCTAAAGTATTTTTAGTAATTTCAACCGTTAATATTGCAGCTAAAAAGGGAACGGGATGGGAATTGGTAGCCCCTCGGCCACTTTTAACATCCTCCTCGACATGCCCTGATAGTTTAAACTTAATATCCTCATCGGTTCTTAAATATGTCAACCCTCTTTGCGTAATTGTTTGGCCTTTATGATATTTTAAACAAGATGAATATTTCAGATTTTGACCAAATGCTTTTAGAGAGAAGGTAGCCAAAAAGGGCATGGGAGAGGGTTGGCAACCCTCCATCTACTTTTGAACTTCCCCCTGAACTTGTCCTGAAAGCTTCAACTTAATATCCTCAGCTGTTCTTAAAATACTGCAGATCCTCCTTTTGGTAAATTTAATGCACTTAGTGTCTTTTGAATCATTTTAATAAACCCCTCAATATCCTCCTAAGTTTCACCTTATTCCCCTTATCCTTACCAGATACAGCCAGAGTAAAACATTCCCCCTTCCTCCAATGACAAATATTGCCTGAAAGCAATGGATAAATGTAATTGAATGTTATCAAAACAATTGAGCCACACTATTCTTATAATCTATGTTTTGATTTTCTTTTATCTTCCTTAGTTGTAACCCTCATAGTTGAGCCTGGCGAGGTACAGGTATAAAAAATTCACCTAAGTTTTTTCTCTAAAACCTTTACAAAAAGTAACCTCCTTACCGCCTCTAAAATTTGAATTCCACCTACCCCCTTCTCCAAAATACTTTTCCTAAACGTCTCAACTTAGTCTCCCAGCCACGAGACAAAACAGGATAGACCTATCAAAACTCTGAGAAAACTTGTACAATTTTAATGACACCCAGTGAGCGCACAATGAGAAACAATCGCTTCCCTTTAGACTAAAATTATCCTTAAATAAAGACAAAGGATTGTTCTAGAGCTAAATATTTGCGATGTACAGTAGGTTAACCGACGCATTAAAGCATTTATACTTTATTATTTGTGACTTAAAGCAAGGCTGTCTGAAATTCAAGAATAAAGTTAAAATCAAATAGGTAAGTATTATAGTGTATCTCAGAAAGTAATTTCAGCAGTTAAGGACATGTTTTTTATGCAAAAAAAGAAGAAGGAAAAAGAGTGGCAGCTACCCTTGTTGTTGTTGTAAAGAGAATACACTTGGCTTTCACCCTCTGCGTTACCAAACAAAAGCTAAACAATAATAAAAGATTCAAAAAAATATAAATATAAAATTAAAATATAAAAAGAAAAAGAAAATACTAGAAATCAAATCATCTTCTCTTCTCATCACACTCTTGTGACTGGTAAAAAGCAACACACCTAATAATCCCAATTAAAACTACAACCAGTTGGAAATATTTGTTGATGACTCAAACACTCCAAATGCCTTTAATATTTCTATCGCTTTATCTTTACTAATACGGGTAAAACCTAAAACAAGAACGTCCTGAGGTGGACGTCCTCAGGCCCAATGGTTCAATTTTCCTAATTAGAATATTTCTATCAACTGTGAAACGAGGGTATTCTGAGAGGATGTTTTCAATTGTCTCATCATTATCTACGCCACTATAAAAAGGGCATGACTTACTATCTGTAAGGTGATATAATGCTTGCCGAGATCTGGTCATTGCTTCCCCAGTTCTCAGACAGAAGATAGAGTTTGCAATTTTCCTATTTGGGTGGATAAGGTGATGTGGGATACAATACCCCGCAAAAGACAAAACATATAGATTAGTAGCTGCGAAACGGGTTTCATTAATTTAAAGAGAAATTACATCAGAGGGTATTAACTTTGAGGATTCATTTACAGTGAGAGCGACCGTCCAAGTAATTGGCTGGTGAATAACCTGTTTCATTATACTGCCAGGTATTTTGTTTCCCTTAATCATTATGTGAGAAGAAACCCAGATCATTTTCAGTTGAAGAGCCTGAGAAGACATTATTTTCAGTATCTACCCTTGTAGAAGACGAGCTTCGTTCGTTGGGCGCTTTAGATGACGCTTTAAACAAGTGACGGATGAATAGGCAATTTTCGTATGGGATATTTTCCAGCCAATGGTAGTTGGACAGGTCAAGAATATTGTGGCCACTACATTTTTCAAGAAAAAAATGAAGCCATTATTAGGATTTACTCTTGTTTTGTGTTTTATTGGATTATTTTCCTGCCAAGCTTCAGCTGATTCTAAAAATGGTCCTAAAGTTACAGATATAGTGAGTAGTTGTTTTCTGGTCAATTGACTTGCAACTCTAGGCTACAATAAAGTACTTGATTAGGGGGAGGGGGCTATCTTGAATGACTAATTCAAGGATAAACAAGAGGCCAAAATATGCTTTGGATGTCTTCAGCTTTTCTTAACCAAATTCTAAGGCTTAGAAAATTTGTTTCATGGCTTTATTTCCTAAAGCAAGGGAACTTGTATCCCATGAAGCTGAGAAACCTGCTTATTCATATTTTAAAAATCCACAAGACTAATAAAATGATTGCTTAATTACATTATAGGCTGGAGAGAAATCTTTAGAGGCATTACATTCAAGAGAGGATCATTTAAACCAGCAAGTATTGAGAACAACCCTTCTTAATAAAGATACTATTTGTTTGTTTTGACATCTATACAGCCTACATTTACTTTACCTATGCATTCCTTCTGGTAGATCACATAGTCTCTATTCAAAGCATTCACCCAATTCTTTAGCTCTTATAAGCTATCTCATATTTTTCTGCACATGCTACAATTCTTTAGTTCATGCTTGTTATGAGATCTTACAAAAAAGTGGAAAGAAACAGTTTTGCCATGCAACCACAGAATGGTTCTGTACTCAATATTGCTTGATTTACATCTCAGAGTACCAGTTGTTTCACTAAGCATGATACATTTTCATAGTACCACACTTCCTCACACTGCATAGCCTATAGCACACCTCCACTATTCAGGACACACAGCCTAGATAGTTTTGTTTTTGATATTCTAGTAGACAACCCTTTGGATTTACTGTAATAAACTAGTCATGTAGCACATAATAAGAAATTTAGCAGAAATGAAAATTCAAACCTCCTTCCCCCCATGCATTGTGTATAGCCAAGCCAATCAAAAAGAATAAAATGTAAAATACTCCCAGAGTTCTTCCTTTAGAGAAAGAAGTAGCAGAGGTAGGTAGCCTACTTCAAAATACCTTCCCAGGACGTACTTTAGTTGGTGGATCCATCCCTGAAAGTTTTTTCCCTAACCTAACTGCATTCAAGATAGCAAAAAGCAGCTTAGATGAAATTCTACAAGAGCTTCTTTTTGCTATTTTGAAGTACCTACCCTTCATTCCTTCTCCCTTTAGAGGGCATTAACCTTTGTTACCTTTAGGCCTATAAGTCTTTGTGCTATAATAGTGAATCCTTGCAAAGTAGATCAAAAGTATTTGCAGCTTAACAATTTGCTCAATCCCAAATTATAAAGCTCCAGAGATCTGCAAATAGGCCACACTTCCTAAATTCAGAAGAAAAAACATATTGATATGGCTTAAAATTCTACTCAATAATGAAGTAGGCCTAGGCTACAACAAAAGTATTTGCAGCTTAACAATTTGCTCAATCCCAAAGTATGAAGCTCCAGAGATCTGCAAATAGGCTACATTTCCTAAATTCAGAAGAAAAAACAAATTGATATGGCTTAAAATTCTACTCAAAAAACAGCAATTGCATTTTCAAAACTAAAACCAGAGAAAAAGAAACAGAAAATTAAGGTTTGTTGTTTTATCAAAATTCCAGTAGGTAAGGGAGAGTATCTGTACATGGGACAATTTGTTTGTGTTTGTCTCCAACTCCTACCCCTAGACTTGTCAAGTAGGTACATTTCTAGGGCTTAGAAATCAGAAGAGGGTCAACAAAGAAAGCTTATTTTTGGAGGGTAGGCCAGGTATGTACTTTGATAGAAAGTTGAGCATTCCTAACAATGTCTGTAGCTCTTTTCTAGACTGGGAATTTGGCATGTCTTTACAGCCCAATCTTTTCTGGTTTTGGCTTTATCCCATCCTTGCTAATGATGTGTCCAAAATATTTGTCTGTCTTCAGAAAATTTTGGTTTTACACTGTTGAAATGGATTCCTGTTTTTCTACCTGTTCTAAGAACAGCTTCAAGCCTTTGATTGTGCTCTTTTTGGTTTCTCCACTATACTACAAGGTTTCTCCCATTAGCCCAATCTGTTGGTTCACTGACCTTTTCAATGATGTCAAGACATTTTAGTTGTTCTAACTTGTCCTTGAGCTTCTGCTTCAAAGCTAGTGGTACTTTTCTAGGTGGATGTTCTGTGGTGATTATGTTGTCCTTTAGGCATATTTCACATTCCATTTCAAGTTTCTCTGTGCCCTTAAACACATTGCAATATTTGGTTACTGGCAACTGTGTGATGCTCAGGACAAGCTTGATCAGATTCATGTCTGCTTGCCTTGAAACCAAGTACAGGTGTGTTGTTTGACTAAACCACATAGAAGCCAAGTGACTGTGCTGCTCCATTTTCATAGCAACATGGGATGTTGCAGACTCTTAGATGAGGTATGGTTGATTTGCAGTAGCTGGTGAGTTGCTGTGTAGATTTGAGCAGCTGCAGCTTTTGTGACAGCTTTTCCAGGTATTGGGAAGGCAAGATGTTTACCTGAGCACCTGTGTCTATTTTGAAGTTGATGTGGGTTTGTTTGCACACAGAAATCTTGGCAAAAATTTCATCTTTGCTGGATTCATTGTGGATTGTATATAGGAACACCTCTGTTTTTTCCTGGTTGTGCATATAACTAGGTGGTTGATGGGATATTTGTGGCTTCATTTCCAACAGCAATTACAGCATTTTGCATACTCTTGCAAAATTGCTCTGTTTTTTGCACTTGGCACACGTTTTTCTCTTTTTAGGGCATACATGCTGAGGTGAGTAGTTTCTGCCACAGAAGTAGTACTGTGTCTTCTGTGGGGAATTGAATCTATTGTGTGCAATAGCATCCAAATTTGGTTTTATTTCCTTTTGTTCAAAAGTTTTGAGCTGGGCTTGGGTTGACTCATGAGCTCTGCATATGGTGACAATTTAGACAAGTGTGATGCTGTCAACAGTGGCTAATAGTTTTTCATGTAGTTTAGGATTTCTGACTCTACATACTATTTTGTCTTCTACCATTTCACTTTCACTTGATTTCACTTCATTTTCACTATTTCATTTGAAATATTCAAATAGGTTTTGTTAGTTCACTGTCTTGGGAAATAGGAATTAAAAGAGGGCCTTTCCGAAGCCAACCAAGAGCGGGGGGTTAGCAAAAAAACCTGTACAAAAGAGTCTTTAAAAGCAGGGGGTTTGGGGGGCGGCAGCCCCCCAACTGCCTCTTCTAATTCCTGTACGTTTTAAGGTACAAGGTTTGACTTTGGGACGCAGCCTCTTTAACTCTTTAAGAAAACGAAGTTTTTTTCATATTATTTCTGTACGTTTTTCTACAATCCATGGTGGATGTAATTTAATAATTCCTGTACTCCTCGTACAGGAATTAGGAGAGGAAGTTGGGTGGCTGCCGCCCCCCAACCCCCTCCCCCGCTTTTAAATAATTGTATAAAATAGAAAAAAATAGATAGAATGACCGAAATGTTTCTTTTGCTCATAAGAAGCTAATATTCTGTTATCTCTCAAATGATAAGCTGTCCAGGTGTTATCAAAATTATACACTGCTGCGATTTAAGGTAATTTAAGGTAATTATTTAGGCTATCTAAAAAAAAGGCTTTTTAACTGAGAACTTTTATTGTAAGTGTTTTTATTGTTTTTTATTTTCTTTGCTGAAGACAGCTCTTAGATATAGGGCTGAAATATTCAAATAGGTTTTGTTGGTTCACTGTCTTGGGAAAAAAGTCCTCATTATTCTCTCTTTTGTTGTTGCATTTCACTTTCACTGGTGTATCCACATGGTTTAACTAGGATCTTAAGCTCTGTTATGTATTTGTCAGCATTTTCAGCAACTTTCTGGTCTTGCTACTGAAATATATAGCAAGAGAATATTCGATTCTCTTTGTCGCCTACATAGTCTCTGAACTTCTTCATGTAGGCTTGATGTTGTCTTTTTCAGCTGCTGCAAGCTCAAAGGTGCTGAAAATCTCTGCCCTGTACACCAACCCAGATTAGGAGGTACAAACAAGCTACTTTCTCAGACTTTTCAGCAAGGAGATCTTCACAGATGGGCACTGCATGGCTTTCAAATGCAATCCATTCTGAATTGAGATTTTCTGCATTCCAGTTGATTTATGGGTAGGTGATATCAATGACTTCTGACACCAATGACCTAAGGAGACAGCTAACCCAGCCTGTGTGGTCGTATTCGACTTGTAGAGATGTCAAAAGACTTTAAAGCACTTTAAAAAATTTTTGTTTTCTTATTCTTTAAATTGAGGACTTTGCTTAATCACACAAAACTGATGCCACTTAGAAAACAATGTCTTGAACTCAGTGTTACAAAATTACCATATTCATTCACCATTTACTCTGACTACTAGTTTTCCAAAAACTTGTCATGTCCTGACTATAAAAATTGCCAATAACCTTAGGCCTGGTGGATTTTTAAAAACTTGGAAACCGAAATAGATTTTATATTACCAGTTTTTCATCTAAGATTGCCAAAACAGGCACCAATGACCTTAGGAGACAGTGAAAGCTAGCCTATGTGGTCTTATTCAACTGGTGGAGATGTCATTAGGTTTTAAAGTATTTCTCTAATTAAAATTTTATTCAAAACTGAGAGGTGATTCTCAGTTTCAGTGGACTATTTTTTAAGCATTGAGTTCCAAGGGATGTTTCCTGACTGCTAGTTTTCCAAAAACTTGTCATGTCCTGACTATAAAAATTGCCAATAACCTTAGGCCTGGTAGATTTTGAAAAACTTGGAAACCAAAATAGATTTTATGTTACCAGTTTTTCATCTAAGATTGCCAAAACAGGCACCAATGACCTTAAGAGACAGTGAAAGCTAGCCTATGTGGTCTTATTCAACTTGTGGAGATGTAATTAGGTTTTAAAGTATTTCTCTAATTAAAATTTTATTCAAAACTGAGAAGTGATTTTCAGTTTCAGTGGACTAATGTTTTAAGCATTGAGTATAAGCACACTGCCATAAAAGAATTCCAAGGGATGTTTCCTTTGTCAAAGTATCCTAGTAAGGGCTCTTATTGGCATCTTTCATAGGTAAATCATTTCATATACCCATCCCTCCACAAAACTAGTCCTATATTCATCTATGAGCATAAATATGATAGTACACATTTTATTTATTATGTTTTTCACAGGTAACTTTTGACATCACTATTGGAGGTGAGCCTGCTGGCAGTATTGAAATTGGCTTGTTTGGAAAGACAGTTCCAAAAACAGCTAGGAACTTTATGGAACTTGCTCAAAAACCAGAAGGTGAAGGCTACAAAGGTTCAATCTTCCATCGTGTGATCAAAGATTTTATGATCCAAGGTGGAGATTTTACAAACAAAGATGGAACTGGTGGTAAGTAATACTCCTTTTGGTTTTTCAGTTACAAGTGTTGAGCATTTTTCCTGTAGGTAGTTCTACCTACTAATAAGGCATTTTCTTTGAAAACTGTTTCAGTAGTTTTATATTGATCAATTTGATTTGTTTTTCCTTTGATTTCACTTCAGTATCTCATTGTTCTTGATAAATTGTGCACCAGTTCAGGTGAAGCATTCTTTTCTACTTCATTAGATAATTATTCTTAGAGGATATGCTAGATACTGGGTTCAGGATAATTTCAAGATCTTCTTTTAGCTTGCTAGATGTTTCAAACTTTTTTAGTAATTTCTACTTTTCATAAGCAGCTCTTGGCTCCCTTTTTCTTTGATTTCCTTTCAGCATGTCTTAGATCTTGATCAAATTGTGCATCATTCTAGTTGGGGCATTCTGTTCTACATCATATAATAAATCTTCTTGGAGGATATGATTGATGTTGGGTTCAGGATAGTTCTCAAGATCTTATTTGAGCCTGCTAGATACTTCAAGCTGTTTCAATTATTTCCACTTTCCATTAGCAATTGTTGATTCCCCTTTTCTTTTATATCTTTTCAGCATTTCTTCAATACGTTCCAATTACTTTTTCAGTAATTTCTACTTTTCATTAGCAGCTGTTGGTTCCCTTTTTCTTTGATTTCATTTCAGCATGTCTTAGCTCTTGATCAAATTGTGCATCATTCTAGGTGGGCCGTTCTGTTCTACATCATATAATAAATCTTCTTGTAGGATATGCTTGATGTTTGGTTCAGGATAGTTCTCAAGATCTTATTTGAGCCTGCTAGATGCTTCAAGCTGTTTCAATTATTTCCACTTTCCATTAGCAATTGTTGATTCCCCTTTTCTTTTATATCTTTTCAGCATTTCTTCAATACGTTCCAATTACTTTTTCAGTAATTTCTACTTTTCATTAGCAGCTGTTGGTTCCCTTTTTCTTTGATTTCTTTTCAGCATGTCTTAGCTCTTGATCAAATTGTGCATCATTCTTGGTGGGCCATTCTGTTCTACATTGATTCCCTTTTTCTTTTATATCTTTTCAGCATTTCTTCAATATGTTCCAATTTCAACAAGCAGAGTTTCCCAAAAATAGACAAATCCTTCCTCCATATATTGTACAAATGCTAAAAGAAAAAGGTGATAGGTGGCGTGACCACATCAAATTTGATACCTTTGATTCACGGTTAAAATATAAAAGAGCTAGAAATAGAGCATCTAAGTTCCTTCGTCTAAATCGTCAAGAGGTTGCGTCAGATGCTATTGCATCAGTCCAAAGTTGTCCAAAAGATTTGGAAGTATGTAAGGAGGAATCAAATTTCACAATCCCCTTCCTTTATAGATGCTGAAACTCCTTCACATATAGATGATAATTATGTAAAATTACAAATAGATTTAAAATTATAAAACAATTTTGGAAGTATGTAAGGAGGAATCAAATTTCACACTCCCCTTCCTTTATAGATCCTGAAACTCCTTCACAAATAGATGATAATTATGTAAAATTACAGCTTTTCAATAAGGTTTTTGGTTCAGTTTTCACACAAACACACAGAAACACATATTCAGTTTACTCCTCCATGTCTAACAAAAGAATTTGATGATTCAGATTTGACAGTCTAGTAGGTTTATCAAACACTCTAAAATTTTGATCCTGGAAAGGCGGCAGATATTGATGGATTTTTAAATACAACATTTTGCGAACTTTCATCTGTGCTTGCTAGACCACTTTTTGTCTCTCGTCTGGTAAATGCCTTTCAGCTTGGAAAAGAGCAATCATTAGGCCATTGTACAAGAAAGGTTAAAAGTCAATTTCAAATACATCTATCCTTTCCCATATAATGGAGAAAGTTCTGGTGAGCAGAATCCAGGCACATTTTTAGGAAAATAACTTATTGAATTCAGCTCTTCTAACACGCAACTTCTGGAGGTGATTAATGATTTTCTATTGATGGTGGATAATGGTATTTTGTTTGATTGTATTTACGTGAGCTTTTCCAAAGCATTTGACCAAATTTCCATCACACTTTTGATAAAGAAATGTCAACTATATGGTATCAGCCCGCGAACTGAAGCGTGGATAACGGATTATCTTACAAATAGACCTCAAGAGGCTGTGGTAGGTGATGCTTTGTAATCACCTATGTCTGTCATAAGTGGAATTCCGCAAGGCAGTTGTCTTGGGCTGGTACACATGTGTCTTTTTTATCAATGATTTGCCACGTGTTGTTAGGAATTTGACCTTAAAAATGTTTGCAGATAATGTGAAAGTTTACAGGTCAGTCCTGAACGAACATGATGTTTCTTTACTTCAAGAAGATTTGGCTAATTGCTGTGCAGAAGATTTGGCAATGCTGTGCACTATTTGCATAGACTTCCTCAAGATTACCCTCAAGACTCACTTTGCATAGACTCCTCCTTCCCTCATTACTTCATTGATGGTAAATCATTTTAAAGCGTGGAGTATGTTCGAGACCTTGGGGTTTGCTTTGATATGAGTCCCAAATTTGATAAACATGTATCAGATATCACCCATAAGGCAAATTACAAATTGTTACGTTTAAAGCATACATTTTCTAAATTTAATATTCGTTCATTTATTTTGCTTTATGTATCCACTGTACATCCAATACTTGAGTATTGCTCATCAGTATGGTATCCCCTTAATAAGAGAAATAGAGAAAGAGTAGAAAGTGCAACATAGGGCCACCAAACTTATACTTTACCTGAGACATCTATAATACCACCAGAGAATGCAGTGACAACAATTGCTTAGTCTTCAGTTCTGATGTGATAGAGCCGACCTAATAAATACATTCCGCATTGTTAGGAATATTAATAATACCACTCTAATTCCCTTCTTCACTTTTACAGAATACAGCAGTACCCGTCTACACCAACACAAAATATACCCACCATGTTCACAGTAAAGATTAGGCCAAAACTCTTTATCTAGCCAAGTGTGAAAGACTTAGAACAGACTTCCATTGTAAACAGTTGCGACTATCACAGTCCAGTCTTTCAAAAGTAGTTTAGCCTCTACAGATTTTCATACTAGGTCTTTATCACAATCCGTTTTGAGGATATTTTGTTTTTCGTATTGGTTGTTGTGACCTGTATGTTTTCATAGTGTGTTATTTTTCATAGATTTATGTGAGTGTACTATATTGTCAGCAATGTCATAAACTTTTTTATAATGCTTAGTGCGACAAGCTTGATAAAGCTATTTTGGTATTATTAAACAAATAATAAATAAACCACTGTTCATTCCTTGTATTAACTGTAACATAATTTGTTTTATAATCCTTATTTATTTTAATATTTTAAAGTTTTTCTTTTAATATTTGAAAATTGTTTGTTTACATTTAAATCTTTTTGTAGATTTAATGTTGTGTTTGTCTTTTCGTCTGTGCTCAGATTTATTTATGTTTTAGGAAGAAGCATTTATGGTGACCGTTTTGAGGATGAAAACTTCAAGTTGAAGCATTATGGCTCTGGATGGCTTTCAATGGCTAATGCTGGTAAAGATACAAATGGATCGCAGTTTTTCCTCACCACCAAGAAAACTCCTTGGCTAGATGGTCGTCATGTTGTCTTTGGCAAAGTTATCAGTGGAATGGTATTTTATTTTTCTACTCTTTCTCTTCTTGCTCTTCATTATTGTTTTTTTTTTAATTTGGCCATCTAATATCAAACTGTTGAGGCCAGTTCTGTGGCAGATTATTGAAATTTCCAAATTAAAATCACTTTATTTACTCATCTAAAAATCTGAAAGCGGCATTCACTTATTCTTTCAGTTTTTTAATAATGCAAATTATTTATTTCACTTCTTCCTATACCTTTTAATTTCATTTTTATTTTATTGTTCTGGTGGTTTTTTTTTTCATTTTCAGCCAATCAAATTCCATCTTCACTTATTCATTTATCTTCTTCATTAGTCAACTATTATTGGTTTATTTTTTATGTCTGTCTGTAAAGCAAATTTTTCCCTCATTTGTTTTCTATTGTTTTTTTTTTATTAATCACTTATTTTTCAGTTTGTCAATAAAGCAAATTCTCTACTTTACTTATTTATCTAACTTTTATTCTTCATGATTCTTCTGTTATTCACTTATTCGTTGATTTGATAATAAACCAGTTTTTTCTTATTTATTCATTTAACTTTTACTATTTATTGTTCTTCCATTCCGTTTCTCATTGTTCTTCCAGTCACTCATTGCTCTGTTATTTTTCTATTATTTACTTCTTCATTTATCAATGCAGTAATTTCTTTACTTTATTCTATTAATTTATCTCCTTCATTATTCTCCCACTGTATCCGTAGTTGTTAATAAAGAAAATTCTCTAGGTCATTTATATTCAACTTTTCATTGTTCTATTTTTTTTTTCTGACCTATCTCTTCAGTTTTCAATAAGAAAGTTTTTTATTCATATTAAAAGCAAAAAAAAAAACATTTTACTTTAAAGTAAAATGTTAAAAGTGTTCATGTTTTATTATTCATTCAGTGTTTAATCCCTCCAATGTTTGTCCGACTCGTAAAAACGTAACAAAAATGTTTTTTTGTGTCCCCTCCTCCCCCCCCCCCACCCCAACAAAAAAAAATCCTGGATACGCCTTTGATGACTTCGTTTATAATATCATATGTTTTTAAATTATTCATATTATTTATTTTAAAAGCAAAAGAATATTTTACTTCAAAGTACAAGTCAATAGAATAGAATTGTTTAAGAACCCTCAAATAATAATTCAAAAGGAACTTGAATCCTGTTTTATTATGTGTCAACTACTGCTATAAAAACTGTGTGTAATGATTAACTTGATTCTGAACCCTACCGAGTGTTGATAATTATATAATATTTATATAATGTTATGTCTGCCTGCTTCAGTTGTTATTTCTATTTGCTCTGAGGTCAACCTCAGTTGTTTTAAATTTAGGCTTCAGGTCCTTGAACTCCTTATTCACTTTGAATCTTCATTTTACCCAGTGTTTATATGAATCCTTGTTTTGTTTACTTTCTGTCTCTCTAAAGTTTGTGTATTGTGATCTAGCTAATGTTTCTTGATCAAGGGCGTGTTCAGGGTTTTTTTTTGGGGGGGGGGGTGGCTTGTAATAAAAAAAACTTTGAAAAATGCAACAAAGATTTGTTTATATGCGTTTTTGTTGCGTTTTTACTAGTCAGACATTTTTTTTTGGTGGGGGAAGATCAATTCCAGTACCCCTGAATACGACCTTGCCCTTGGTTATATTAAACTATTTTGTGTTCCTCAATCGCATCCCCTGATTGAATTAAAGTTTTTGTGTTCATCAATCTCCTCCCTTTCTCAATTTCACTTTCCCTTCCCTGATCTCACTTTCTTTGTCTACCTGTCTCTCTTTCTTTCTAATTTTCCCCCCTCAAGATTTTTTTAAGTTTAATAACTATAAACAATGATTATACAATAGAAAATCAATTAAGATATAGCTAGATAAAAAATAAGTGTTTGCCCAAACATCACTTAGAACAAAAAAAAACACGTATTAAGACTATAGTAGAAAACCTATATTCTAGTGATAATTAACTAGAGAATTCTAGTGATAAATAATATGTTTTTTTTTCATTTTTCAGAAAACAATAAACGTTTGCTGAAAAAAAATTGTTGTTGCTCAAATATCACTCAGCACAAACAAAAATTTGTTAATGCTGGTGTGGTTAAAGCAATAAACTTGGTCGAAGTGATAAAAGACTTGAAAGCCTAATTAGAGTAAAGTTCTGCAAAAAGCAAAGCTGGCATAACTTTGTCAGGGTTGTACAAAGATGATTAATTTCACTACTTTATGATAGCCCATCATCATAAGGTAGATAAGAACACACTAAGGCTAAGTCCATTAGTTTTAAAGGTAATTGGAGACCAAAATACAATTCAGAACTCATGACTGACAATGTCTGATGGATTAGCAGGCGAGTGGACGACCGAGATTTTAATTAAATGATAAATCGCCTTTGCTTTTTTCGACGCCTATTTAATGTGTTTCTTTTTCAGGACGTTGTCAGGAAAATCGAAAACACGAAAACCGATGGACGTGATAGACCTGCGAAGGAAGTAGTAATCGCGAACTCTAGTGCAAGAGCTGTCGAGGAACCGTTTCCCGTCACTAGAGACGACGCAAAAGAATAAAATTGAATATTTTTAGGATTTGAGTTTATTCCATTTTCCATGTATTTACTAAATTTTTTTGTATGGGGTTTCTTACTGAATTTTGAATTGGATCAATATAAGAATTAATTACTTAAACCAGTGTTGTTTCGTTCTTGGTATTTGATTTGCAATATGCTTTGTTGATGAGACTGCGCTCATGGTAGACTTTGGAATTATTTTGCCTCTATGAGTGCGAGGATTCGGCTCTTGCGAAAAAAAGACAAAAAAGAAAATACCATGTCCAACTGAATAATTTTTCATGTAGTGTTTCTTATAGAGTTCTGAATTGAACCAGTATAAGAATTAATGTTTTAATCAGTGTTGTCTTGTTCATTGTATTTGATTTGCAATATGCTTTGTTGATGAGAGTGCCACATGGTAGACTTTTGAATCATATCATTTCTATAAGTGTGAGTATTCAAAAAAAGACAATAATGAGAAATGCCATGTCCAACTGGGTAGTTTTTGGTAGCCGATAAATTTCGTGCTTGTTGTCATCTGCCATCTGTTACTTCCAAGAATGTTTTCATGTACAAGCCTTATTAAAATTTGGCTTGTTTAGAACATTTGGTGGTTATAAATGAACCATTGGTTTACGATAGTTTTATTGTAATATCCAGGTGTGCAAAAAGTTCCAAAGCTCCCAGTCGCAGAATTTTAAAAGCTGCCACACTTTAGCAGCACAACTTGTGTTTTGTCAGCTTTGCTTTGAGCAAACTAGAAAAACTTGCAGAACACCCCATCTCCTTCAAACGTTCAAGGATTAGTTTCTTATATGATGCTTGATTGTCAGCTTGTTTGGGTAGGCATATGAGGTCATCCCTGTTTATCTTGCCATCTCTTCAGAGGCGCCATTTGGGGGGGGGGCAGGGGTGGACAAATGTCCACCCCAGATTTTCCAGGGGGGCCCAAGCTTCCACCACAAAGAGCCCTTTGCCGGCCATAGTAATCCATTATGTCCAACATAATCCATTCTGTCCAATTGATTTGAAATTACTGCACGCCTATTAACCAAAGAGCGTAATTACTTGACGACCCTTGAGGTAATTACGCTATTTGCTATTAATTATTGTAAACTTTGAAAGTAGGTAAGATACATAATAAAATTCTCGAGTTCTGTCAAATGCCCATTTCCTAGATGATTACGCGACACGAAGTGAGTCGGGGGGCCCAAGATGGAGTTTATGCCCACCCCAAGATTTGCTCCAAATGGCACCTCTGCATCTCTTCCTATGTCTTCCAGGTTGGCAGCTACCGTGGACCTTGCAGTAAGTTCCAATGCTGCCAGTTACAGAACATGATAAAATTCCAAAAGCTGCCAGCACTACAGCAGCACAACTCGTGTTTTGACAGCTTTTCTTTGAGCAAAAAGTACATTTATCCGTAAAATTTGCTGAAAAGTAATAAATGTAACTTAGTATGGCTTGCAGTCAGAAATATCAACAGTTTTCTGAATCACAATTAACAATGTAATCTAATTCAGTGGCAAACCATATACTAACCATAAATATCATTCTCTAATTTTATATGTACCTTTTATCACAAGTACTGTATCATATTTACACTAACACTGCTAGTGGAGTTTAGCAAAGTCTGAAGTATATTTGTATATATTTTGCTGCTGTTACTTTATGGATGGAGTTTATATTCTAATGCTAGTTGTATTATAAAAATCATGTATACTCAACTGCATGCTTGATCATCATTGATCACTATACTGCAACTATAAAAAGCACCATTCGATTTTCTGGGAGAACAATATTGATTGGCAGCCTGGCAGTCATATGCAATATGAAGTTATGATATTAGTTTTGCCCTAATCTTATCCCGAAAATAAACAGAGAATTACTGGTACTTTGTAGTGTGGCTGTTCTGGGCTACTAATCTTCCACGTTCCACCTTTCCCTGCTTTAACTATAACTTTCCCTGCTTTAACTTTACCTGCTTTGAATATATCTATACCTTGATAGCTACTAGCGCTTTTAAGATTATTTCAACTGACAAAAAAAAAGTTTTAAGAGAATTTGGCTATTTGATATTTATTTATTTGGCGGGCGTCGTGTACAATCCCTGCATTTGTCGATTTTAAGAATTTTTTTTTTTGAGGATCGGTACTGGATACTCGGGTATTTAGAATTAATATTGTGATAGGAGTAAAAGACGCACTAGGGAGGACAGTCAGAGAGGTAACGTGGGATATTAGTAAAATTGAGGCGAGGGAAACTATATGCAGAAGAAAAGTGTATGTCATAATTTTAACACATGAAGTCAGAACAATTATACCTAAGATTTTATGTAATGGGTAAAGGAGGTACATGGAGGGTAAAATGGGTACTCTTAAAACTTTAGTCTTGCAAAATCTAGGAACAATCTGAAAAACCACTTTGGACAATTCTAAGAAAAGTGGTGAGTAATAAAGATCCTAACGGTAGTTACCCTGGAAACCAGAATTTTCCAACATTTAGTAGCCTCTGACAACATTTCACATCAATCTTGCAATATTTTAGAACAGTTTTGATTTTAGAACTATTTCAGAACAGTTTTGAATGATCTTGGTTATTTGCGCGAGATTTGGACAAATATTTACTTTAAGTTGAAAAAAAAGTAAAAACTCGCCCAAAAGGACAAAGGACAACGACTTAAAAGTAAATTTTCACATAGCGACATTGAAACTCAATGAGCTTCTAGTTTGAATCTTTTTAAAAAGCAGCAGCGTGAGAAGAGATGCATCTCTTTTTGCAGAAGAAAAGAGATACATACATCTCGTGAGAAGAAATATTTCAGAAGATACCGCACATTAAAAAAAAAAAAAAAAAAAAAAAAAATCAAAAACGCAAATAGCTCCTTTTTGTTTTGTAGTTGCTCTTTTTAGAGTGTTGGTTCGAGTTACTAACAATTCATTACCACCACAGCTTAGATATATGAAAACTTAGTTATGAAAACATGACTTGTTTTGGGGACAAAGTGCGCGGTAGCGATGCTAGCGGGTGGAAACAGGAAACTGGCAGCCTGAATCTAAAGTCGGAACAACTCACGGCTTAGATACCAATTGTGTTCCCGCCTATGGTGTTATAGAACAATCTACGTGTCGGAGCGCGGGCTTGGAGGAGGCGCCAAGTTCAGAGCTCTGTACCAAAAGATCATGGGCAAAATAAGAGTTTTCATAACTGTATTGTATATCTAAGCTGTGATTACCACGAACTGTTTGATCAATCTTCAAAAACGGATATCAGGTAGCAGAGTAAGAAATAAAGACCAATCGTTTGTAAAAAAAAAAAGAAAAAGTCTTAAAATAATATAAAACTACAAGAAAACAATCTGGAAATAATAACCGAATTTTTTACTTTCGGCTATAATATATAATTTCTGTTTAATATTTTGTTTAATTTCTCTATAATAATACCGTTTTTATCAACTATTCCAAGAATTTGAATATAATCTCTAGCTTAATTTTGTCACATTAAGAGGAGAAGAGGGGAGGGGTTGCGATTTCTACGGTAAAAAGATTATATTGAGGAAAAGTTTTGAATGATAAATCCAATTTTATCACAATTCTTTTAGTTCTATTGTTTTTATGGCACTTGGTATCAACCAAGTGACATATAGCGATCGTAAATTCTGTCGGTCTGTTTTGGGTTTGCTACTTTAGATACTTCCAGGTAAGCTAGGACGATGAAATTTGGCAGGCGTATCAGGGGCGTATCGTTTTCCCGATTTGACTTACTTTCACTGCTCCTTACTTTCAGTCGAAAAGACTTTTTCATATTTATTTTTTCATTGTTGTTTAAAAATTCTAAGAAATCTTGCACCCCCTTCACGGAAATTTTCTTCCCCCATGACAAATTCCTCCATGGAAAGATCCCCCCGAATAACCCCCTCCCTTCAACCAAGAAAAATCCCCCTGAAAGCGTCTACACACTTCCCAATAACCATTACTTTGTGTAAACACTGGTCAAAGTTTGTAACTTGCAGCCCCTCCCACGGGGATTGTGGAGGAGTAAGTCGTCCCCAAAGACATAGTTATTAGGTTTTTTGACTATGCTGAATAAAATGGTTATCTCAAAATTTCGATCCGGTGACTTTGGGAAAAAATGAGCGTTGGAGGGGGCCTAGGTGCCCTCCAATTTTTTTGGTCAGGACACAAGGACACTAGAACTTTTAATTTCCGTTAGAATGACCCTCACACGACAATCTAGGAGCAATGGGTCGATACGGTTACCCCTGGGGAAAAAACAAACAAATAAACACGCATCCGTGATCTGTCTTGTGGCAAAAAATGCGAAATTCCACATTTTTGTATATAGGAGCTTGAAACTTCTGCTGAAGGGTTCTCTGATACGCTGAATCTGATGGTGAATTTTCGTTAAAGATTCTATGACTTTTTAGGGGTGTTTCCCCCTATTTTCTAATAAGGCAAATATTCTCAGGCTCATAACTTTTGATGGGTAAGTCTAAACTTAACGAAACTTATATATTTAAAATGAGCATTAAAATGCAATTCTTTTGATGTAACTTATATTATAAAAATTCCGTTTTTTAGAGTTTCGGTTACTATTGAGCGGGGTCGCCCCTCATTACAGTTCGTTACCACGAATTGTTTGATAATATAATACTGAATTCCAGATTATTAAATAAAAAAAAAGAAATATATAAAATTAGTGGCAACTTGGAAGAAACAGCAAGTAAAAGATATATCAACCAAGATTAGGAATAATCCAAAGGTACATTTTAATGAGGTTAATAAATTAACACAGTCATCAGCTGATTTATCAGACCAAATCCCGTTAGATCAATGGTATGTACACTTTACCTCAGTTTTTTCATCCATTTTACCGTCAACTGAATTAAGTTATCGTGAATTGTTGTATAAGCATTATTCTCAGCTCAACCTATAAAAACCTAGTTTATTTTACTCCACCTTCGATTTGACTCAAATTAGATCATCAAAATGTGGGAAGGCCCCAGGTCCAGACGGTTTGTTACCACAGCACCTTATGTATGGTACTTGCTTGAGCATCTTACGCTATTATTTAAAATAATAGTAACCCATCATTATGTCCCTTCTTTGATGGGTGAAGGTAAATTAGTTTGTATACGCAAGAAGGGCAAGGATCCTTCACATTGTTCATTTATATAGACCTACACACTTTGTTCTGTTATTAGTAAATTACTTGAAAAGATTTTACTTCCATATTTAACAACAAAGTGTGATATGGGGGATCAACAGTTGGGTTTTCGAAGTGGTGTAGGGGTTCAAAATGCACACGCAATAATTCTAGAGATATTGGAACACCACCATAAGATTAAGAAACAATCATTGTGTGTGGATTTGATATTTCAAAAGCGTTTGATAGCATGTTGCATAACCACACTTTTTTGTCACTGTTGCGTGGTGAAATGAACCCATTTATAGGCCGGTGTTTGGCGGGCTGGTATGGTAATTCATCTGTGAGAATCTATTCAAAAGGGAGACTTTCAGACCAAATTTATTTACGTCGTGGAGTTAAACAAGGCCCCCTTTATATTTAAAGCCCCTTTATATTTAATAATGCAATTAGATCAGCCACACGGTTCATGCCCCCATATGTAATTAAAGGTATCGACATTAGCCACTTATCGTATGCTGATGATATTTTGTTGTTCTCGGACAATTTACATGCAATTTCCCGACTATAGTTGCAATTTTCACCAAAAGGAAGAGACACACAGAGCTAAAACACAATCGTCTAATTGTATTTTAGTCTCGGTTTTAAGTTCGATCTCTTTAAAACATGGTTCCAATCTTTTCATGGTTTAGGAGGTTCTTGACCTCTCTCTCCCTCTCTCTCTCTCTCTTTCTCTTTCTCTCTCTCTCTCTCTCTCTCTCTCTCTCTCTCTCTCTCTCTCTCTCTCTCTCTCTCTGTTCATTTACTTTGCGTATAATTTAGAAACATAGTAATGAATTTCGACCTTAGTTTTGTCACGTCTTCCTGCTCAACAAGATTATTGAGATTCATTTGGAAGCAGCTAATTTTATGAAATCGTTTGATATTTCCTAATAAATTTCTTTATTATTCTCGGATGATTTCATCTCTCTGCTACTAATACTACTACTACTAACAACTCACCGCAGCACCAAGCCCCCTGAGGCCAATACAGCTACGCACGCCCCTCCTCCATCCCAATCTATTCAAAGCTTCTCTCTTTACACCCTCCCAGGAAGTTCCCATTTCCTTTAAATCTTTCTTTAGGACATCCTCCCGACCCAGACGAGGACGACCTGCTTTCCGTTTAGCCCTAGATGGTTGGCCGAAAAGAAACATCTCCGGAAATCTGTCATCCTTAATCCGGAGAACGTGCCATAACCATCTCAACCTTTCTTTCACTATAGAAAGCGGGATTGAACCACCTTTTTCGTAGAGCCTACTGTTTGAAATACGGTCAGTTAGCCGAGTACCCCGAACAATCCGTAGGCGATTTCTCTGGAAAACATCTAGTAAATCTTCATCCGCTTTCTGGAGCGCCCATACTTCAGAGCCATATTTGACCACTGTCATTACTGCACCTTCCAATATTCTAGTCTTGGTCTACAGACCTATCTTCCTATTCTTCTAAACTGTTTTTTAACTGTGAAAAACACCCCGAGTCTTGGCTATTCTACTTTTAACATCTTCACTGCTCCTGTCGTCTTACTAATAATACTACCAAGTGAAGCTGCCCACCCGAGCAATCTTTTCGTTACCTGACGTCATCTTTACATCTTCACTTATTCCTAGCCTTAGTGACTTAATGTTCTTAGTATTAATTTTCAAACCTATTCTAGCACCCCGAACTCGCAAAACCTCTAAAAGTTCATTCATTTGGCTCACACTTTCATCTAGGATGCTCAAATCATCAGCACGATCTAAGTCCAAGAGAGTTATTCCTCCCCATTTGATTCCGTGGTCTCCCATTGCCTTCCTGTGCTCCGTAAGACAAAGTCCATCAAAATGATCCATCTAAGAGTCAAAGTGTTCTCGTACAAACCTTAAATCTTATTAACCATTCATTCCCTGTAGCTATTAGTAGACTAATATCTTGCGTTTTATATGAACATTCAAGACTTTAAAAAATTTATAAGATAAAGTTTCCACATTCAAAACAGCTAAAACTTACTAAGGATGTTCTTACTAGATTGCAGCAGCTGCTACAACCACGATAAGGTTTTGCGAGGTAAACGATTTACTGCTACAACCTCATTTTTCAATCCCATTGATTTTCTTTGTTATTTAAGCCAAGAGACTACAAGTTTGCTTTATAAAGGTTTCGGCCAAGACAATTCTAATGGTGTACTTTGCGTTTAAATCTGACACTATTTCTAGGTGTTTGGAGCAACATTTATTTTGATATTACGAGACATGTTCGTCTCTTACTAGGTTGCAGCTACTACTCTAACCACGATTTTTCAATGATAATTACAAACAGGAAAAAGCCTATGGATTTTTCTTAGTTGGAATAGTAAATGACTAGCCAGAGGGAATCACGCAGCAAAGTCAATCAAGTATGGCACCATACCTCAGAAAATCCACTTTTCAAAAGATGATTGTATTCGATTATCTTGTCAGAAGATATCGTGCATATGATGACTTATTTTAAGATTTCAGTTACTATAGGCTAGCCTGGGTGACGCATTTCAAAAATTGTTAAATAGACCACCAACTACTGATCCTCCAGACATACCAGACACGCCGTTTCTAAATCTAGCCGTCGATATTACAGTACCCTCTGGTGGGGAGGTACTAAATGCGGCTAAGAAGTTGAAGTCTGGAAAGGCCACTGGGGAAGACAGAACTGCGGCTGAAATGATTAAATGCTCAGTAGCTGCATGCATAACTGTAAGGGCCAAGTTCTTCTCTATAATTTGGAGAACAAAAGAAATACCTAAGGGTTGGACAAAAAGTACCCTCGTCAAAATGTTCAAAAAAGACAACGCTTCAAAGTGCGAAAACTGGAGAGGTATCAGCCTTGCATCTTTAACTAGCAAAATAATGGCGACTTTATTCCTTAACAGAATCCCACCAGCGTTGAACGAACATCTCCAAGAGGAACCACATGGATGCCAGCCAAACCGATCAGACGCTGATCTTGGTATTTACTCGTTGAATGCTGCTAGAAGAAACGAATGAATGGCGCAATAAGCTCTACTTGATCTTTATTGATTTCGAGATGGCTTTCGATTCGGTTGATCACCAACTAGGTGAATAATAAGAGACTCGGAGATGATGATTTCGCTGAAAATATCAGCCTCCTAGAGTCCTGCAAACAGAAGCTCCAGAATTACCTCATCCAAGTCATGGACACTGCCAAACCTTTTAACCTTAAGATGAATACTTAAGTATGGAGAACACCAGATCTCCCCTCGACCTACGATGCAATAACCAGACGATAGAGCAAGTCGTAGAATTCAAGTACTTGGGAAGTACCGTCCACAATTCAGGATCGTTTCAGCGAGAAGTCAGGCTAAGAATCGGCCAGACCAATGTATCTTTCAGGAAACTGTCTCAAATTTGGCGCAGACAGAGGTAATCTTTCCCACTCAAGCTAAGGCTGTTCAACAGCAGCGTACTCTCAACGCTTTGCTATGGTTCTGAAATTTGGCATATAGATCAATTACTTAAAAAGAAACTTCTCGCGTTCAAAAACATGTGTTTAAGGCGCATTCTAAATTTCCACTTGTCCCAAAAAGTAACACAAGTAACAAGTGGCTGAGAAAACATCTCAGCCACTGGTAGCCAAAGTGATCAATTATAGGAAGTACAGATACCTCGGTCATGTAATCCGCATGCCAGAAACTCGACCACCGAAGGTCGTCCTTCAGTGGCAGCCACGTGGTACCAGAAGAAGAGGGACACCCCAAAAACACCCTTCGAGACAGCTACCGGGCTGACCTCAAAAACCTCAATGCCTCAATCCAAACCGAATGGGAAGATGTCTGGGCGGCCATGGCGATGAGAGATGACTGGCGACTCTTCTTGTATCTCCTAAGCACCTCTGGAGGCACAGGAGGATCTAAGGTCTAAAGTAAGGGTATGAAGCTCTTTGCCAAGCTAGCTCCAAAGAAATAAAAGATCCTTCGATGCCGAACATCGTGTTTGAAGCCATTTTCATTTGTTTTCAAGCCAATGGATTCTCCTTTTTGTTCAAACCAAGGGACTATAAATTTCCTCTATTGGTGGTAACGAACTGTAGTAAGGAGCGACCCGGCTCAATAGTAACCAAAACTCTAAAAAATGGAATTTTTATACCAATAGCTACATCAAAAGAATCGCATTTTAATGCTGATTTTAAATATATAAGCTTCATCAAGTTTAGTCTTACCCATCGAAAGTTACGAGCCTGAGAAAATTTGCCTTATTTTAGAAAATAGGGGGGAAACACCCCCTAAAAGTCATAGAATCTTAACGAAAATCACACCATCAGATTCACAGAACCCTACTGTAGAAGTTTCAAGCTGTTATCTACAAAAATGTGGAGTTTTGTATTTTTTGCCAGAAGGCAGATCACGGATGCGTGTTTATTTGTTTGTTTGTTTTTTTCCCCAGGGGTGATCGTATCGACCCTCTTGTCCTAGAATGTTGCAAGAAGGCTCATTCTAACAGAAATGAAAAGTTCTAGTGCCCTTTTTAAGTGACCGAAAAAATTGGAGGGCACCTAGGCCCCCTCCCACGCTAATTATTTTTCCAAAGTCAACGGATAAAAATTCTGAGATAGCCATTTTATTCAGCGTAGTGGAAAAACCTTATAACTATGTCTTTGGGGACGATTTACTCCCCCACAGTCCCCGTGGGAGGGGCTACAAATTACAAACTTTGACCAGTGCTTACATATAGTAACGTTATTGGGAAGTGTACAGACGTTCTCAGTGGGATTTTTCGGTTGGGGGAGGGGTTGAGAAGAGGGGGACATGTTGGGGGAACTTTACATGGAGGAGTTTGTCATGGGGGAAGAAAATTTTCCATGAAGGGAGCGCAGGATTTTCTAGCATTATTTAAAAAACACAATGAAAAAATAAATATGAAAAAGTTTTTCAACTGGAAGTAAGGAGCAGCATTAAAACTTAAAACGGACAGAAATTATTACACATATGAGGGGCTCACCTCCTCCTAATACCTCTCTCTTTACGCTAAAGTATTTTTAGTAATTTCAACTATTTATTCTACGGCTTTTGTGATTCAAAGGTACTGACTTGGGGGTGAACCCCTCATATATGTAATAAAAACATGAGAATACATAAGTTCGTTACGTAAGCTAATTTATAAGTTATGTATATCTTTTGCTAATAAAAACAATCGTAAAAAATTAGAAGTTCTAGTTGCCTTTTTAAGCAACCAAAAAATTGGTGTGCAACTAGGTTTCCTCCCCCGCTCCTTTTTTTTCTCAAAATCATTCGATCAAAACAATGAGAAAGCCATTTAGCCAAAAAAAAAAAAAAAACTAAACATGTAAATTTCGTTTTAATTATTACTCTGCGGAGAGCCAAAATCAAAACATGCATTGACTCAAAACGTTCAAAAATTAAATAAAAAAACAAGTTTTTTTAACTGAAAGTAAGGAGCGACATTTAAACTTAAAACGAACAGAAATTACATCGTATATGAAAGGGGCTGCTTCCTCATCAACGCCCTGCTCTTTACGCTAAAGTTTTTTTTACTGTTTTAAAAAGAAGAGTTGAGAGAAAGAGTCAAACTTTAGTGTAAAGAACGGGGCGTTGATGAGGAAGCAGCCCCTTTCATATACAAAGTAATTTCTGTTATTTTTAAGTTTTAATGTCGCTCCTTACTTTCAGTTAAAAAAACTTGTTTTTTTAAATTTAATTTTCGGAAAGGGCGATTCTAAAACTGTATTTCATGCTTTGATCGAACACCATTTTTAGAGGTTTCGGGCGTTTGTTTTTTGTTACTAAATGGGACGTTTAGAGGCTTTTCGAGTTCAGGGCGGTAGAATAGGGTTAAAAGTTTATGTTAAGAAGACTAAGTCACTAAGGCTAGGAATAAGTGAAGATGAAAAGGTGACACTGGGTATCAAAAAGATCGATCAAGTGTACAATTTCACTCACCTAGGTATTATTATTAGTAAAGACGGTGGGAGCAGCGATCATGTTAAAAATATATTAAAATTAAATTCATGTTAAAGTATGTTAAAGGCTCAGGGCGTTTTTTTTTTACAGTTAAAAAAAAAGTTAGAAGAATACAAAGAAAAGGCTGCAAACCAAGATTAGAATATTGGAAGCTACAGTGACGCAGAGGTCAAATATAGACGTAAAGCAGGGGCACTCCGAAAAACAGAGGAGGATTTGCTAGATGTTTTCCAGGGAAATTTCCCACGGATTGTTTTGGGTACCCGACTGACTGACCGTATATTAAACAATAAGCTGCACGTGTGCAAAGTGTGGTTTAATCCTGTCTTCTAGGGTTACGATGAGAGAAAGGTTGAGATGGCTAGGGCGGGTTCTGCAGATGAAGGATGACAGATTGCCAAAGGTTGTCCATTTTGGCCAACCGTCTAGGAATAATCGGAAAATAGTTCGTCCTCGGTTGGGGTGGGAGGAAGTCGTAAGGAAACATTCAAGAGAAACAGCAGCTTCCTGGGCGGAATGAGGCTTTGAATAGATTGGGATGGAGCACGATCATGTGTAGCTGTTTTGCCCCAGGTGCTTTGGTGTTGCAATGAGTTGTCAGTAGTAGTATGATATGGGAAATGCTCGTCTCTTACTAGGTTGTAGCTACCGATATAACTACGATGTGGTGACAGCTAAAATCATGATTATTATTCTCGAATGATTTCATTTGTCTGATTATTTTTTTTAAAAGAACATATTGACTAAAAGCCTACATACTAAAAATCTAAGAAGAGTCATGATTTTTCTAAAAGCAATTCTAAAAGCTCTTCAGAGTTAAACATTTGAGAAAAGTTTGTCTCGTTTAGGGAAAGGAGGGGGAAGAGAAGAGGAAGGGGAGCAGGCAAACTGTTGTTTTTTTTTACACAAAACTGCATACACAACGTTTTTTTTAGTTAAAAAGTCAATGGAAAATAAAAAAAAAAAAAATAGGGATTTGGCAAATTATTCTGAGATGAGAACAAAATCATAATTTTTCACCGAAAAAGTGTGATTGTATTGATAAATTTCTCTGATCTTCAATAGGAATGAAACAATTGACTATTAATTGTTTGCTTTGAAAAAGTGGTAAACACAACATTTTGAAAAACAATTCATGTTAATTTAAATAAAAAAAAAACATGAAAAATATCTATCAAATCAAACGTGTTCAATATTAGTCATATTCATTGTTTCTGCTTCTTTGGTCTCGTCTATTTCTACTGAAAGAAACATCTCTAAGGGCGTTATCCCATGCCTGTTTTGGATTTTCTTGTAGTTTCAATTCAATCGGTGCAAGTAAATTTTCTGCCAAAGTCTGAAAAAAAAATATCTTACTGAATCTTGAGAACAAAAAATAAAATAATTCCAAGAAATGAAGACTTTTTTTCAACAAGAATGTGGTCAATATTTAGGAACATTTAAGGCTAATCACCTATTTTATTCTCGCTCAATTTTCAAAACAGATCCAACGAATCTTAGCAACGCCATTACCTAGACTGCCCGGTTTATAAGTGTTTCATTTTCATTGTTTTATTTGTTTATTTGTTTTTATATTGTTTTTTTTTTTTTTTTTTTTAAAAAGTCAATGTTTATTGACTTTATTGTCAATTTCAAAAGTCACTTTTATTGTTTTTTTTTATATTTGTTTTTTTTTTTTTTTATTTGTTTTTTTTCAGTGTTTTATTTTAAGTGTGTTTATTTTCATTTTCAAGAAAACCTTTTTTAAAGAAAACCCGGTTTATAAGTGTTGACGACGAAAAGTATTCCTACGGTTAGACTTTGACCCCTAGATTCAATATTTCCTAATCCACTCCGAATTGGCGGGTCAACCGAGGTGGCGGTTCATCCGAGTGGCGGCACACTTTTAAACCAGACATCTGGCAACACTCAATCCGGTTGAATTTGGGAGAAAAGACAAAGACATTGATCTAGTAAAAGCAAGTTAGATTTTAGGAGGATCAAAATAGATGTATCAAACAGTTTGTGGTAACGAACTGTAGTAAGGAGCGACCCGGCTCATTAGTAACCAAAACTCTAAAAAACGGAATTTTGATACCAATAGTTACATTAAAAGAATCCATCAAAAGTTACGAGCCTGAGAAAATTTGCCATATTTTAGAAAACGGGGAAAACACTCCCTATAAGTAATGGGAATCTTAACGGAAATCCCACCATCAGATTCAGCGTATCAGAGAACCCTATCGTAGAAGTTTCAAGCTCCTTCTACAAAAATGTGAAAATTCGTATTTTTTGCCAGAAGACAGATCATGGATGCGTGTTTATTTTTATTTTTTTTTTCCCAGGGGCGATCGTATCGACCCAGTAGTCCTAGAGTGTCACCAGAGGGCTCATCCTAACGGAAATTATAAGTTCTATTATCCTTTTGATGTGACCGAAAAAATTGTAGGGCACCTAGGCCCCCTCCCACGCTCATTTTCCCCTAAAGTCACCGGATGAAAATTTTGAGATTTTATTCAACATAGTCGAAAAACCTAATAACTAAGTCTTTGGGGACAACTTACTCCCCCACAGTCCCCGTGGGAAGGTCTGCAAGTTACAAACTTTGGCCAGTGTCAAACAATTCGTGGTAACGAACTGTAGTAAGGAGCGACCCGGCTCAATGGCAACCGAAACTCTAAAATACGGAATTTTAATACCAATAGTTACATCAAAAGAATTGCATTTTTATGCTGATTTTAAATATATAAGTTTCATCAAGTTTAATCTTACCCATCAAAGTTACGAGCCTCAGAAAATTTGCGTTATTTTAGGAAATGGGGGGAAACATTCCCTAAAAGTCGTTGAATCTCAACGAAAATCATACCGTCAAATTCAGCGTATCAGAGAACCCCACTGTAGAAGTTTCAAGCTCCTATCTACAAAAATGTGGCATTTTGTCTTTTTTGTCAGAAGACAGTTAACGCATGCGTGTTTATTTGTTTTTTTCCCAGGGGTGATCGTATCGACCCAGTGGTCCTACAATGTCGCCAGAGAGCTCATTCTAATGAAAATTAAAAGTTCTAGAGCCCTTTTTAAGTAACCAAAAAATTGGAGGGCACCTAGGCCCCCTCCCACGCTTAATTTTTCCCAAAGTCACCGGATCAAAATTCTAAGATAGCCATTTTGTTCATTATTGTCGAAAAACCTAATAGTTATGTCTTTCGGGACGACTTAATCCCTCATAGTCTCTGGGGGAGGGGATGAAAGTTACGAACTTTGACCATTGTTTCCATATAGTAATGGTTATTGGGAAGTGTAAAGACGTTTTCAGGGGGGACTTTTTCGTGTTGAGAGGGGGGGGGGGTGGAAATACGTGGGAGGATCTTTCCATGGAGGAATTTATTATGAGGGATGAGAATTTCCGCAAAGAGGATGCAGGATTTTCTAGCATTATTAAAAAAAAACAATGAGAAAATAAATAAAAACAAAATTTTCAGCTGGAAGTAAGGTGCAGCATTAAAACCTAAAAAGAACAGAATAATTACGTAAATAAGGAGGTTCATCTCCTCCACAATACCTCACTCTTTATGCTAATTTTTTTTAGTAATTTCAACTATTTATTCTACGGTCTTTGTGATTAAGGGGTCATTCTCAAAGAATTGGGACACAATTCAAGCTTTAGTGTAAAGAGCGAGGTATTGACGAGGGGGCGAACCCCTCATATACGTAATAAAAATTTACAAAAATAGAAGTTAGTTACGTAAGTTAATTCGTAAGTTACGTATATTTATTACTGATAAAAACATTCATAAAAAGAAGTTCTAGTTGCCTTTTTAAGTAACCAAAAATTGGAGGGCAACTAGACCTCCTCCCCCACCCCTTTTTTATCAAAATGGCCCGGTCAGAACTATGAGAAAGTCATTTAGCCGGAAAAATTAATATGCAAATTTCGTTTTAATTATTCATGTGCAGTGAGCCAAAATCAAAACAAAAATTAATTCAAAAAGTTCAGAAATTAAATAAAAATAAAAAGGTTTTTTTTTAACTGGAAGTAAGGGCGACATTAGAACTTAAAACGAACAGAAATTATTCCCGTATATGAAAGGGGTTGTCCCCTCCTCAACGCCTCGCTCTTTACGCTAAAGTTTCTTATTGTTTTAAGAAGTAGAGTTGTGAGAAAGAGTCAAAGTTGAGCGTAAAGAACCAGGCGTTGAGGAGGGGATAAACCCTTTCATATGCGGAACAATTTCTATTCGTTTTAAGTTTTAATGTCGCTACTTACTTGCAGTTAAATAGGTTATAACTTTTAAAAGAAAATATAATCACTAAACTGGCCGAACTTATTTTCTTTCACTTCAGGTTCAAGATTCCTGGTACATATAGAACGAAATGGAACGACCTATACGAAAAATTAAAAATCTTGAGATTTCGCGGGGTAAGGTAACTATGGACCTACAGTAATAAAATTATATACGTCACATTTAATATATTGTAAATAGAAGAATAACAAATATAAAATTTACTGTTTTCAATCAGAGTTCCGTAGAACTTTTTTTTCCTGGGGAAGGTCATAGAGGAAGGGGGGCTTGAAAACAATGATGTTCTTACAGCATTTTTTTTCAACTTATGAAAAGAACTCTGACACATATAAATTTAATACTAACTAATTTTCTTATTATATCCAATATGTTTAATTTAATGGGCCTGGTTCTTTTTTTGCGATTTACCCCCCTCCCCTAACACCACTTCCGAAAGAATTCCTGTGAACAAAACTATTGTACAGCTTTCACCATAGGCAACACTATAGCGTTGCCATTAGTAAAGGCCGTACAGCTCCAATGTTTCATTATGTTTTTTTTTTCCAGAGGCACTTCACATGGAAGGAGTCGTCACACAAGCTTCGGAAGGGGCGCAATCGACTGGAAATAGGAAGTTCTAGTGCCATTTTTAAGAGTCAAAAGTGATCGTAGGGCAACTAGCCCCCACACCCTCTTTTAACAATTGCATCCGATAAATTTTTTTAGATGGCCATAATATCATATAACAGAAAATCCAGTGTCGACACAAGCCCCCAGGACCCGCGGGCAGGCGCTGTAAGTCATACCCTCGGACATATACGGTTCTTACGAAAGGGATGCAAGTCTAAACTTCAGAGAGGGCTCATTTGATTGGAAATTCAAAGTTATAGTTCACTTTTTAAGAATCAAAAGATATCGTAGGACAACCAGCCCCCCTCCTCCGCACCCTTTTTCCTCAAACCCATCCGATAAGAACTTTGACCTAGTGATTTTTTTAAAATAGTTCAAACATCATATAACGAAAACCCCTGGGTCAACACAACCCCCCAGGGCACGGGGGTAGACGCTGTTAGTTGTGTCCTGGGGCCTTTTTTTTAAGAGTTAAAGGAGATTGGAGGGCAACTAGCCACCACACACCCTTTTTCTCCAAATGCATCCAATAAAAATTTTGAGAAAGCCATTTTGTTAAAAACATTTCGAAGGTCAGATAACAAAAAACACATGTGTCAACCCCCCCGGGCCCGGAGGAAGGCGCTCTAAATTATGCCTGGGGGCATATATGGTTCTTATGGAAGGGATGCTCGTATAAGCTTGAGAGAGGGCTAATTTGATTGGAAATTGAAAGTTATAGTTCACTTTTTAAGAAGCAAAAGAGATAAGAAGGCAACTAGCCCCGCCCCTCCACGCCATTTTTTCCTCAAACCCGTCCGATAAGAACTTTGAGATAGTTATTTCTTTAAAGGTAGTTGAAAGATCATCCGGTGTCGACAAAACCCTCAAGGGCCAAGGGGCAGGCGTCGTAGGTTATGCCCCGGGGGCATATATGGTTCTTATGAAAGGAATGCTCGTACAAACTTCAAAAAGGGCTCATTTGATCAGAAATTGAAAGTTCAAATTTGTTTATATTGTCAAAACAGGTCCAAGGGCAACTAGCCCCCCCCCACGCCTTTTCCCCCCAAACCCATCGGATAAAAAAGTTTGAGATAGCCATTTGTCAAAAATAATTAATAGGTCAGATAATAAAGCCTCCAGTGTCGATACAAACCCTCGGGGCTCGAGGGAAGGCGTTCTGAGTTATACCCTGGGGCATATATGGTTCTTATGGAAGGGATGCCCGTATAAACTGCATAGAGGGTTCATTTGATTGGAAATTGAGAGTTCTAATTAATTTTTAAAAATAAAAAAGATCGGAGGGCAACTAGCCCCCCCCAGAAATTTTTTTTGTCCCCAAACCTATCCGATAATATTTTGAGATAGCCAGTTTTTTTAAAAGCTCAAAAATCAGATAACAAACCCTCCGGTGTCAACACAACTTCCCAGGGCCGGGGGCAGGCGTGGTAAGTTATGTCCTGGGGGCGTATATGGTTCTTATGAAAGGGATACTCATAGAGACTTCAAACAGGGCTCATTTGATTGGAAATTGAAAGTTCTAGTTCAACTTTTTTAGACAAAAGAGATCCAAGGGCAACTAGCTCCTCCCAGCCTTTTTCTCCAAACCCATCCGACAAAAATTTTGAGGCAGGCATTTTGTTAAAATAGTTTAAAGGTCAAAAAAGAAAAAATTCTTTGTTGACGCAACCCCCAAGGGCTGGGGGGCAGGCGTTGTAAATTATGCTCTGGGGGTATTTATGGTTCTTATGGAAGGGATGTTCGTATAAACTTCGGAGAAGGCTTATTTGATTAGAAATTGAAATTTATAGTTAAATTTTTAAGAGTCCATAGAAATCAGAGGACAACTAGCCCCTCCCTTCAAGCCCTATTTTCCTCAAACCCATCCTATAAGAACTTCGACACAGCCATTTTTTAAACAATAACTTAAAGATTATATAACGAAAACTCCGGAGTCAACACAATCTCCCAGGACTCGGGGGCAGGCATTGTAAGTTATTTCCTAAGGGCATATGTGGTTTTTATGGAAGGGATGCTTGAATAAACTTCAGAGAGGGCTCTTTTGATTGGAAAACGAAATTTATAGTTCACTTTTTAAGAGTGAAAAGAGATCGGAGGGCAACTAGCCCCCCTCCCCTCCACGCTGTCAGAAGAGATCCAATGGCAAATAGCGCCCCCGCCCTTTTTCCCCGATAAAAATTTTGAGATAGCTATTTTTTGAAACAGTTCAAAAGTCAAGAAAAATCCGGTGTTGATACCACCCCCCGGGGTCTGGGCTGTTTTAAGTTATGTCTTAGGGATATATATGGTTCTTATGGAAGGGATGCTCGTATAAACTTCAGATGCGGCTCATTTGAATGGAAATTGAAAGTTCTAGTACACTTTTCAAGAGTCAGAATAGATTGGAAGGCAACTAGTCCCCCACAAGATCTTTTTTTCCCAAACCCATCCGATACAAATTTTTGAGGTAGCAAATTTTTTCAAGTAGTTCAAACATCAGATAACAAAAGATCGAAGTCGGCAGAACTTCCCATAACCAGGGGGCAGGTGTTTTATATTATGCCCCGGAGGTATATAAGATTTCGCACAAACGTCGAAGGTGGCTCATTTGACTAGAAATTGAAAGTCCTAATTCGCTTTTTAAGTCAAAAGAGATACGAGCGCAACTAACCACCCAGCCCTTTTTCCCCAAAATCCATCCGATACAAATTTTGAGATACTCATTTTCTAAAATGGTTCAAACATCAGATAACAAGAGTCCAGGGTCGACACAACCCCCCCAGAGCCCAGGGGCAAGTTTTTTAAGTTATGCCCCAGAGGTGTATAATGTTTTGATGTAAGGGGTAGTCGTATAAACTTCAAAGATGGCTCATTTGATCGGAACTTGCAAGTTCTAGTTACCTTCTTATGAGTCAAAAGTTAACGGAGGGCATCTACCCCCCCCCCTGACACAAAAATCCTCTTTTCCCCAAATGCGTCAAATGAAAATTTTTAGATAGCCAGTTTATTTGAAATACTTCAACGATAAGATAACATAAACTTCGTTGTTAACGTACCCTCACCCCCAGAGGCAAGGAAAGGGTTGTAACTTGTGCCGCAGGGGCATATAAGGTTTTTATGGAAAAGGTGGTCGTAAAAACTTTAGAAAGGACTAAAACGATTAGCAATTGAAAGTTCCAATTCACCTTCTAAGAGTCAAAAGTGATCTGATGGTGACAGTTCCCCCCTCCCTCCCAAACTTCTTTCCACAAATGCGTCCAATCGAATTTTTTATATAGTCATTTTGGTAAAAATAGACCAAAAATAATGTAACAAAAACTCCAGGGAGAAATAGCCCCCCCCATAATCCTGGGGCAAGTGGTGTAGAATGTGCCCTGGGGGTATACAAGATTTTTATGGAAGGGGTAGTCGTTTAAACTTCGGAGGGGGCTTATTTGATTGTAAACAAGAATTTCTAGTGCTCCTCCTAAGAGTCAAAAGTGATCGGAGGGCAACTAGCCCCCTTCCAAGGCCCTTTTTCTCCAAAGGCATCCAATCAAAATTTTGAGATAGCCATGTTGTTCAAAATACTCTAAAGATCAAATAACAAAAACTGAGGGTCGACATATACCCCTAGAGCCTGGAGGCAAGTGTTGTAAGTTATGCCTCGAGGGCACATAAAGCTATATATCAGGGGTGGTCGTATAAACTTCTGAGATGACTCGTTTGATTGGAAACTAAAATTTCTAGTTCGTAGAAAGTTCTAGTTCTTGTTCGTTTCAAGCTGGATCTGCATATTCAAATTGAGTTTCACTAGTTTTAAGATTTATTTGCTCGTTTATAATTGCAACTATTGTTTGTTTGTTTGCTATGATTGTTTATTTAATTTCTGTTCGTTTGGTTTCATTTATGCCTCAATACCAAAATATTTTTATTCGTTTTAAGCTTGATTTGCATATTCAACTTAAGCTTTATTTGTTTCGAGGCTTATTTATTCATTTATATTAGTACCTGTTGTAATTTTTTTTTTTATGGTTGTTTATTTAATTTCTGTCAGTTTTGGGTTTCATTTATTCTTCAGTAGTAAGTTCTGGTTGTCTTAGTTTGAGTTATTATAAGTTCCTGTTTATCCTGATCTTAAGTTTCATATGGCCTTTACTTTTCTTTAGAAAAGTTCTTTTACTGGCATTTTTTTTTTTTTTAAATTAATCACACAAAAAGTATATAATTGGCTATTGAGTGTGTGTATGTGTGTGTTCGTGCGTGGGTATGTGCTGTGCTTGCGTTTGTATGTGTGTTTTGCGTTCCTCAGTTTAATGCTGGTAAGTAACTCAGGTGACGAATCTTCGTAGCTTACTGCGAAAAGGAGCAGCAGTGATTTCAGAGTCGGAGTCTAAAGGCCTTTGCCCATCGTAAATGCCCCATGAACCATCGAATTGCACCATGAACCATTTCACCATGAACCATGAACCATTTCAATGCACCATTGAAAGAAAAAAGTTTGCGCATGAACAAGTAAACTACCATGAGAAAAAGTGGAATATGAAAGGGCTTTCCACTCTCAGAAATCATGTACACCAAGTTGAGCATGCCAAGCGTGGCAAAACTTTGCCAAGCGTGACTAAACTATGCCGAGAGGGGGGGGGGGGGTACGTATGCCAAACAAGGACACAAAGTTAATCATCACAGCAAATCTAGAATGTACATTACATTCTTATTGAGTTAAGTAATTAAAATTAAACAGTCATTTAAAAGTTAAGACGAACAAAAATAAAGCCTGATAGTAATCTAAACTTAAAACGATCAGAAATTACTGTCAAAGAATAATTGAAATTGAAAATAAGCCAACATTAAAATAGTAATCACATCAAAAAAAGTAACGGGTACTGATATGCACGAATAACTAAATGTAAAAATGATTAAAAACTAAAATGATTGCTGAATTTGAACCAAAAACGAGCATAAACTACTACACATAGGAGTTTAGAAACTGCCCCCCCCCCTCCTAACCGTTTTCCAAAATAATAAAAATTACCACTGAATGAAATATGAATTCTTGAATTGTTAATACTCCCTGTAATCAATATTATGATACATAAAATACTTCATGGTAAAAACTGTAAGTAGGAAGCGATGCGGCTCAATAGTAACAGAAACTCTAAAACAACAGAATTGTGATATCACTAGCATATCAAAGCAATTGGCTTATTATTCTGATTCTAAATATATAAGATTCACTAAGTTTAGTGTTACTCATCAAAGGCTTCGAGCCTAAGAAAACTTGCCTAATTTTTGAAAAAGGAGGGAGGGGCAAGAATATTAATGAAAACCAAATCATCAGATTCAGCGTATCAGAAAACCCAACTGTAGGGGCTTCGAGCTCTTATCCACAAAAATGCGGAATTTTGTATTTTGTGTCAAAAGAAAGACTACGGATGCGTCTTTATAATTTTTTTTCCAAGGATGATCGTAACGAGCAAATGGACCTGGAACATCAAGAGAGGGTTCATTCGAACGTAATTCAAAAGTTCTAGTGCCCTTTGTAAGTGGCCAAAAAGATTGGAGATAAACAACACCCCTCCTATGCCCCTTTTTCTCATAAATCGTCTGATCAAAATATTGAGATAGCCATTTTGTTCGGCACAATTGAGCACAGTTGAAAATTCCGACAACGATACATTTGGAGATAATACTCCCCATAGCCCCTGTGGAAAGGTCTTTAAGTTACAAAGTTTGCCCATTGTTTACGTATAATATTTGGTAAGCTTAAGAGTTCTGTACAGTTGGTAAACACTTATTATTGGTATTCTGAAATCTAAATGAGTGGAATAATTACTAACCCCAATTTCAATGTGTATAAATGGCATCCATCATAATCATCGCTTTTTTTTTATCCAGCCTTATTGAGAATACAAAGTCATAAAAAGCAGAGGGAAGGCTCATTTGCAAATAAATTAACTGTTCTTAAGCCCTGTTAGAGATGCCACTCATTTTGTGATACCGTACGCGTTAGTGTTAACGAATATTATTCAAAAGTATTCAGTACCCATTCCCCAAAAGTATTCTTTCAGTACCCATCCATTATAAATCTATACAAACTTTGGATGGATCCCTATCTATTTTTATAAATTATTCTACTAATCCTAAAATAACTTGCAGTAATCATTATTTTTGCATGCCATGTTTTGCAAATTTTTTTAATTTTTATGGGTAACTTTATGCACGAATCATTTTGTTTTTAATGTTTGTTCGTTGGTTTTGTTGCTTCTGTTTTTACATAATAGATGGATGGATGGATCCAATGAACAGACTAATATAGGAAAAAACAGGAAATAATGTGTTGGAAGGTACAACTATTTGTGCTGCGTCAACCTTGAATTAGCTGTGAAATAAGTTGTACATGGGCTATAGTTGTGCAGAGGAGACTGAGGTGGTTTGGCCACACAATGCGCAGACAAGATGACCATAAAAGCAAAACATGCCTCAAATGACTACCACTACCGGCATAGAAGAAGAGAACAGGTGGATAAAAGAAGACCTGGCTTGCGACAGTGAAGTTCAATCTGGTGCCAATCGGAGGGTACAGAATATACAGCCGTCGTTGGGAACGTCAGTGGCTGGAGATAGTAGAGGTAGAGCCTGCCACCCTCGAGAAAAACCTCTGGAAGGAGACACGTCATCGTCTGCTGGGCGCCGCGATGAGCCTGGATGCGGCTTTAACATGCAATAGGTACAAGTAAGTATAGCTGTGCCGTAAATGGACTATTCCAGGATCAGTAGGTCAAAATCATTTCGGTCACTCATGGGGCCAATCACGAGGGAAGACCAAAAATATGCTTTGTCGCGGCTACAACAACGACCTACAATACTGTCAGACGTCTCTGCAATTAAAACGGAAGAAATTATCGCAGCTGCAAGAAGACTGGATTCTCCTTCGAGTTCCTGGCCACAGTTCTAGTCACGTTTCTTTAACGCCAGGTTTAAATTTCTAACTATTTCTGAAAGCAGCTAATAAGGACATAATGCACTTCATCAATTAACTTTTTTGGCATTATTTGCGCATATGATAATAGGGCAAAATAATCTTAATATATGAAGAGTCTATTCCAAACTATTTCTAAGACCGAAGAAAAAGAATTCAGCACATTTTAGTAAAGAAAAAATTCCAAAATTCCAAATTCCGCCTTATGTTAATTTGATTGATTATGTCCCTTGTTTTGGGTAACATACCTTGTCTGTAATTCTATTGGCTTCTTTCATTGCTTTTTCTATTTTCTGGAGTTCACTATTCAGCTCGTCTTTGAGGACAGAATCTTCAACTCGGTTAATGGCCTCATGAAGTTCAGATAGGACATCAGAGCCTAGCTGTGTCCTTTTGTTCTGATCTTCTCGTCCCAAAGCTCTTTTTATAATCGGAAATGTATCTTCAGGACGATTTAATTTACTCAAAGCTAAAACCTAAACAAGAAAAAAAAATATATATCAAATATAAATACTAAGAGGCAAAGAATCCACATTTTGAAACGTTTAGCTAGCGGTCCAAGAAATAAGATGAATTAGAAGCACCCATCAATGGGTTAAAGGAGGTGCATCTTGTTTTTCTACCTAATGAATGGCCAGAGGTGTTTTCATGAAAACCAGTCAAATCGTTTGAATTTGGAATTGTAGTCACCTATGTGAGCTTCCTTTCCAACTAATTTTTTCGTGACTAAATCTTAAAGTACAGATAATATCAAATATCTTGAATCTTTTAATTTTGATACATCATGATAAATCTTGAAACACACGAGTGTCCAATATGGAGCAGATGAAAAGACAAAAAAAAAAAAACAGCAAAAAGAAAGAAAGAAGGTTTTTTTTTAATTATCAATCAATCAATCAGTATCTTTATTGCCCAAAAAACACACAAGGATTCAATATGGAGTAGATGAGAAGACAAAAAGAAAGAAAGAAGAAAATTTTTAATTATCAATCAATCAATCAATATCTTTTTTGCTCAAATAAAACACTCAAGGGTTCAATATGGAGTAGATGAGAAGAAGAATTTTTTCAATATGGAGGAGATGACAAAACAAAACAAAAAAAAGAAAGAAGGAAGATTTTTTTTCATTATCAATTAATCAATCAATATCTTTATTGCCCAAAATCACACGAGTGTTCAATATGGAGTAAATGAAAAGACAAAAAAAAAAAAAAAAGAAAAAAAAAACAGCAAAAAGTAAGAAAGAAGACTTTTTTAATTGTCAATCAATCAATCAATCAATATCTTTATTGCCAAAAAAACAGACAAGGGTTATATATTGAGTAGATGAAAGAAAAATAACAAAAAAAAAAGATTTTTTTAACTATCAATATCTTTATTGCCCAAAAAACACACAAGGGTTCAATATGGAGTAGATGAGAAGACAAAATCAACAAAAAGAAAGAAAGAAGAATATTTCTAATTATTAATCAATCAATCAAACAATATCTTTATTGCCCCAAAAAACACACAAGGGTTCAATATGGAGTAGATGAGAAGACAAAAATGAAAGAAGGAAGAGCACACAATTTTCAATGAATCAATCAATAAATATCTTCATTGCCCCAAAAAACACGCAAGGGTTCAATATGGAGTAAATGAGAAGACAAAAACAAAACAACAAAAAGAAACACAGAAGTTTTTTTTTTTTTATTATCAATCAATCAATCCATATCTTTATTGCCCAAAAAATACACGAGTGTTCAATATGGAGTAGATGAAAAGACAAAAAAAAAACAGCAAAAAGAAAGAAAGAAGATTTTTTTAATTATCAATCAATCAATCAATCTTTATTGCCAAAAAAAAATAAGGGTTCAATATGAAGCAGATGAAAAGACAAAAAAAAGCAAAAAGTGAGAAAGAAGACTTTTGCTAATTATTAATCAATCAATCAATAACTTTATTGCCAAAAAAAAAACAGACAAGGGTTCAAAATTGAGTAGATGAAAGACAAAACAACACCAAAAAAAGAAGAATTTTTTTAAATTATCAATATCTTTATTGCCCCAAAAACACACAAGGGTTCAATATGGAGTAGATGAGAAGACAAAAAAAAAGAAAAGAAGAACACACAAATTCAATGAATCAATCCATTAATATCTTTGTTGCCCAAAAAAAACGCAAGGGTTCACTATGGAGTAGATGAAAAGACAAAAAAAGAAAGAAAGAAGAACACCCTCACAAAGAAGACTATACTACCAAGAATAGATTCAAATATTCCTACTAGCACATAGCAGGATGGAGGCTGTTTGTCATATCAAGCCTAGAAAAATAGCGACCGCGACATTGCTCAGCCACTATTACTGGTTCACTTAACCCGTAGGCTGACACTAGTCTTTTGTATCTAGTCCACAGGGGTATAAACAAGAGAAATTTCACAAAACAAAAATATACGGATCTAATAGTATTTTTATCAGTAGCCGTAAACGCATTTCAAAATAGAGATAATGCGAGTACGTGAGGCATCGCAAAAGCGTTTTAGACACGGGAGAGAATACACCCGCCTTAGCAAGCTTTACTGTGAACTAGCAAACTAAACGCTTTTCTAAATTTCTCACTTCGATGAGAGATAAGGAGAGCCCTTGTCGTTTTTACTCTGTACCCTATCGCGAGACCGAGATACTTAATACAAGAAGATAACTGAACACTCTGATTTCCTTATTGTAAGCATCCAACATCACCGACAGATTAGCCGAAAGCAAGGACCTCGCTCTTCGAAGCATTAAAATTGAGACCTATTTTGGCATATTACCTCCTAAGCACAGAAAAATTCTCCTCAACAGATGATGCAGTACTACTTAAAGTCAGGATGTCGTCAGCATAATTGAGTATGGAGAGGTCCAAACCCTTAAAAACAGAACTAATTCTAGCTTTTTCTGGGATGTAACCACACTACGACTATACAATGGTGGCGAAACTACCCCGCCCTGGCGGATTCCTTTCCAAACTCGAGTTACACCTTTACACATCACGTGACCATGACGAGTAGGTAATTTCACGACAACACATAATCTCGCATACAGATTTTACAAATACACGCACAACTGAATGATTAAAACTTTGCTGCTGCACGCTGTGCAGCAAATGGGAATGCACACCAGAATCGAAAGCAAGAGAGACATCATGAGCCGCAAGGACGAGAAACTCGCCACTATGGTCTATATCCAACAGAACGTTGGCAAATATATAGTGCACGGTATCCCGACTATAGCCTCCTTAAATCCACACTGGTTGTCCGGAGTTAAACAAGCCTTATTTACATCGTTAATCACTAGTAACTCCAGCAATTTACATAGAACAGAAGAAACTGTTATAGCCATATAGGAACAAATTGCCAGATATCTTTATGCTTTTCGGGAGTCAATATACTAACACAAAAGGAATCGGGGACAAAACCAGAATTAAAAATGATTTGGCAAAACAAATGTACATGCTTAAGCAGCTTATCACTTGCATGTAATAAATAAAAACCACAAAATTGATCATAACCACACGAGGACTTTTTTTAAAGGTGAATGATAGCACTATAAATATCAGAGGCCGTAACTACGAAACCAACATCTATATCACTATAAATATCATCTATAGCACTATAGCACTATAGCACTATATATACATCTATAGCACTATAAATATCATCTATAGCACTATAGCACTATATATACATCTATATCACTATAAATATCATCTATAGCACTATAGCACTATAGCACTATATATACATCTATAGCACTATAAATATCAGAGGCCGTAACTACGAAACCAACATCCGATTCGGTATCAACTAGACAGTCCACTAGTAGTGATTCATAGCGGGTTTCTAAAACTGGATCTGGCGGCGAAAATTCGCTGGTGAAATAGTTGATCTAGTCACTCTCACTTGGAAGCTCTGAAGTGACACCTTTTGACCTTTTCCCCTAATGAATCTCCAGATTTCATTTGTATTAGTTGCAAGATGCTTTCTCCAGCAGTCAACAATCTCAGCTTTATGATTGGCAAGACGCTTAGCAAAACAACGTTTGGTATATAAGTGTATGTCATTAACATACGAAACGAGGCCATAATATATAAGTGCATATAATTAACATACGAGGCCATAACTACGAAATCAATATCTGATTCAGTATCAAATAGACTATCCACAAGTAGTGATTCATAGTGGGTTTCTAACACTGCATTTTGTGGCAAAAAATTCGCTGGTGAAATAGTTGATCCAGTCACTCTCACTTGGAATCTCTGAAGCAACACCTTTTGACTTTTTCCCCCCAATGAATCTCCAGATTCCGTTTGGGTTAGTTGCGAGACGCTCGCTCCTGCAGCGAAACAATGTCTTTAACGATACTTTAGGGATACCGGAAAAACTTATTTGAGCCCCATTTATAATAAAATAATTGATTCATATTTTTCTCTTCTACATTATAATATATTGCAACCTACCAATATATTAGATTATACCAGAGCTTGTCAGCGTTTTGCTTTTAAAAAATTATTAAGTAAAAGTTCTCAGAGAGGACGTCAAAATCAAGAAATATATGCACCAACAGTTAACCCTAAATAGAGAATCAGAAGACACTTATTTGGCCCCCATTTATAATGATATAATTAATTCATATTTCTCTCAACTATACTACAATATATTGCAACCTAGCAATCTGTTAGATGATACCAGACCTCGTCAGCAATTGGCTTTGAAAAAAAATTAAATAAAAGTTTTCAGAGAGACAGTCGAAATCAAGAAATATATAGACCAAAAATTAGCCCTTAATAGGGCTAATTAAAATGGTGTACTAGTAAAATGTTATACCAGACCCAAAAATTAGCCATTAATAGAGATTTGGAAGATACTTATCTGAGCTCCATTTTTAATGAACTTATTAATTAAGATTTTCCTCTCGCAACCTAGTAAAATGTTATACTAGGCGAAATGTTGTACTAGAAAAATGTTATACCAGACCCAAAAATTAGCGCTTAATAGAGTATACTTATCTGAGCCCCATTTATAACGAACTTAATAATTCAGATTTTACTCTTTTACATCATAATATTTCGCAGCCTAGTAAAATGTTATACTAGGTAAAATCTTGTACAAGCAAAATTTTATACCAGACCCAAAAATTAGCTCTTAATAGAGATTTGGAAGAAACTTATCTGAGCCCCATTTATAATGAATTTATCAATTCAGATTTTCCAAAACAAAGGCTAAAGTGGAAATAAAAATAACACGAGTAACTTCACATTTTATCACTTAAATTAGCAACAAATTCAGCTTCGTATTCACTGTTCATCTTTATCGACGGCTCCATGCTTCAGAATCCGAGTAAGTTCAAAGTAAATTCAGACCTGGCAAGAAATTGGTTTTTAAAAAAAGCATTAAGTAAAATTAACTCGAGTTTCTCGAATTCCCATTCATTGGTCGACTTTTATTTAGTAACCCTTTCATTGCTGCTCAGAATTTTTCTGCAATTGTGCTGGGAATTTTAGCTGGAAATCTGTAGCACTAAAAGATTAATTATATTTATTAGATTATTTACTTTTTTGTGCAGTCGCACAGTAACGCTAAAAGTTTTTAATCCCAATATATATCTAGTGCTTGGATAAGGTTGTTTTGTCTAATATAGGGCCTATTTAGATTTGGCCAATTTCGTCTTAAACAGGTTGAATTTATCCAATCTAATAATTACAGCATTAAAAACACTTACCTTTATATTTACAACACTATAATGAGACGATGAGTTGGTACTATATATATCTAGTGCTTGGATAGGATCATTTTGTCTAATCGCAAGGTCAGCTAAGAATGCAAAAGCCTTTTGTGACACAACACCTCCAGCATTCAGAATTTCGTCAACTATTTGCTTTCCCCTTTCGTAGCTTTCTTTTGTATCCTAAGAAGTAAACAAAACTTAGGATTTATAAAAAAAAGAACACACACACAACTGGTTCATAATGCTTGATAGTCAAAACTCAAAATTGAAGAAAACAAAATTAAAATAATCAAAATAAAAGTTTGAGATTTGAAAGTTGAAAAAATAATGGCTCTGTATACTAAATTGATAGAAATGTCCGAAGCTTCAAATAAAGCTTTAAAGAAGGCAATAAACTGAAAGAAAGCAATAAAGAAAGCAATAAACTATGCAATATTTAAGCTTTACGAAAATATAACAGTTCAAAATAGGGATGAAACCTTTTAATCGACAGCGTATTGTCCCTTTTCAGCGTATGTCCTGTTCAATTGTGCGAAGTTTCAATAAAATAATTTTTTTCTTAAAATTTGAACACTAGCATGTGGGTAGGGGAAGGAGGTGGGCTAGGGGAGGTAAAAGTGGGTTGGCTAGTTATATAAACATTCGCACGGCTGCAAACCGTTCTAAGATTTTCTCCAGCGCGAAATTGTTTGCGAATTTTTTTTATTTGATTTATGATTTTTAAAAATTTAAATTTGAATAAATGACCAAGGGATATGTGGAGTGAATTAAGAGGCAATTTAAGAAATATAGTCCTAGGTGATATTCAGTTAAAGGGGAATATTTTCAATAGTAAGTTAAGACCAGTGTTTAGTTATGAATGTGGAATTTGGGGACTTCACAAAGTGAATACGTTAGTGAGGAGCAGGGCCAAATCCAGCGATAAATTTGGGAGGGGAATAGATATTTTGGCTGAAGGATGATAGTACTGGTTGAAAAGGAAAAATATCCCATTGTATGGATAATAAGGCGAAACCATTAAGCCGTTCCTGACCTGAGGCACTCCTGGTATAAGATTTCACTCTTCTCAGGGTAGTAAAAGAACGCTCGCGCGTAGCCGTAGTGACAGGAACTGTTCTCGTCCGTGTCTACAACGATTTTGCGATGCCTCATGTCCTCTCATTATCTGTATTTTGGAATCCGTATACGGTTACTGATAAAAAGACTATTAGATCCGTATATTTTCGTTTCGTGAAATTTCTTATAACAGGCATGTTGTACAAATGACTCGGGGCTAAGTTTAAAGTGTGACTTGCACAGAGAACATAGCCTACCTGGGGAAAAATTTGACTGAGTATAGAAGCCCATCCCTGAAATCGACCACTCATAGATGAAGCTCCGTAATAACCTTGTCCCCTAAGGTATTTTTATTGCTTCCCATTCCAACTGAGGTTTGTATCAACCAAAGTCTGCTATCAACAAATTGTTTCTTTTTGAAAAAGTCTATAATTTTTTATTTCCGTTTTGAAATGATGGACGACCAATTAACAAACAGAAGCATAGACTTCTATATAAACACTGAAAAGCACAAGCGTGATTAAATTTAATTCAACGATTTTAGGAGCCCGAGGTTATAACAGCACGTGGCTTACTTGGCACCAGCCTGGCATTGCTCCCAACTGCATTTTCGTAAAACAAAAATTCTTGTGTGGAGATTGTCACATATTATCTACTTGTTGCGCATACATTAATCTACATCAACAGGAATAAAACCCATAGAGAATTTATAAGCTTTTAAGACAATTATGTTTTAAATTTTATTTTATAAAATGAACAAATCATTCAGTTTTTATCCTCATCACGATAAGATTTACAATGTACATTATCCTTTTGATCTACAAGATTATTCAAAATCTATAAGGAAGTCGACCCCACAGGAAGGATTTCCCACATTTCTGGGAGGGGGATTTATCCCCGTTATCCTCCTAGGTTCAGCCCTGGTAAGAATTCAGTTAAGCTTTTATTTAGAAATTATTAAGTCTAAGCGATAAGTTTAATAATTTGGTTTTAATGGGTGATGTGGGGCTGATTAATGCATGAGTAGATAGACTAGTTAGCATGGATAAGCATTAAGAAAAACTAGGATATCTACACATAAAGAGGCTATCAAAGGGAGCATACCAATAGTGCTTCAAAACGATACAAAGAAATTTATTAAACGAAATTACTTTTTTTTTCAAAAAAAATAAAATGTAATATAAAGAGACGTCTGTCTTTATTCGTCAGTCAAAACACAAAGAAGCTTACTTTACGGCCATTTCTAAGAGTAAGGGGGGAGGGACATCGAGACCAATGCTAGGAGAACAATGGCATTGGTGTCTAAGAAGTAAAATCATTCTCTCTTCTGAAGAATTCAAATTGGTGATTTCTTTTTTCATTAAAAAAATTACTAAAGATTTTTTTTCATTAAAAAAAGAATGAAAGAATTCAGGCAAGAATTCTTTCTTGGTAATACAGCAAGAAATTTTTTTATTCGTGGGGTAGGAGGTTGGTGGACTGCTAGAGTATGTGAATATTTTATAAGAAATTAAAAATTTAATGCTAGACAGACAAAGACAGTCGCAATGGAATGTGCACTATTACCCTCCCCCCCCCCAAATCCAGTACCAATAATAAAGGCATTGGCCAACAGTATTCCCCGAAATCAAGAAGGAATAGATATCAATTTCTACCACCCTCCTCCCAAAACTGAGAGTTAAGATAACTGGGCAACCCCTACCCCCTTTGGGCATTAAAATATACTCTCGGGTGCATAGCGAAAGAGAAGTAGATTACATACTTTTATTGAAAAGGATGTTTTTTTAATGCTTGATTTGTTTATTTAACGTTAGTTTGAGATGATTTTTACATAACTTATCCCAACCAGGGGGAAAGGAATACTAAATTTTAAATAAAGAAAACATACCTTTCTAACACTTCATTAAGAAGCATTTTTTCTTCATTTTCTTTCTTAAATCTTTTCATTTTTATTTGTTTTATTTTTACTAAAATAAGAGCACAAGAAAGTACAAAAATTGGGATATTCATTTACCGCTTTTTAGGAACCGACTATTCCCAACATATATCCAAGAGAAATATATTCAAAAATAAATTAGAAGACAAGACAGATTAAAGTAGACAAATCCAGACTCACAAGTTTATAACAAGCTGCCAAAGCCAAAGTAGAGCAGTTGGTATGATACGAGTAGCCACCGATTTTCATTTCTTTTAGCACATCAAACACTCCCAATACCTCGTTGTACATTCCATTCTCAAATAATAAATCCATTAAAATTTTAAATGATGAGAATTGTAAGAATAGACCTTCTGACTGCGCATTAGTGAATACCTGTAAAAGAAGTAAAGTAAAATGATAATAAACAGTAAACTGTGAAATAAACAGTAATAAAAAGAATAAACAGTAAAATGATGTAAAATTTTAAATGATAACTGTACGAAGACCTTCTGACTGCCCATTAGTTAATACCTGTAAAGGAAGTAAAGTAAAATGATGTAAAATGATAATAAACAGTAAAATGTCAAAAATAAACAGTAATAAAAAGAATAAATAGTAAAATGATGTAAAATCTTAAATGATGATCACTTTAAGAATAAACCTTCTGACTGCACATTAGTGAATACCTGTAAAAGAAGTAAAGTAAAATGATGTAAAATGATAATAAACAGTAAAATGTGAAATAAACAGTAATAAAAAGAATAAACAGTAAAATGATGTAAAATTTTAAATGATGATAACTGTACGAATAGACCTTCTGACTGCGCATTAGTGAATACCTGTAAAGGAAGTAAAGTAAAATGATGTAAATTGATAATAAACAGTAAACTTTGAAGTAAACAGTAATAAAAAGAATAAACAGTAAAATGATGTAACATCTTAAATGATGATAACTGTACGAATAGACCTTCTGACTGCGCATTAGTGAATACCTGTAAAGGAAGTAAAGTAAAATGATGTAAAATGATAATAAACAGTAAAATTTGAAGTAAACAGTAATAAAAGAATAAACAGTAAAATGATGTAAAATCTTTAAATGATGATCACTGTAAGAATAAACCTTCTGACTGCGCATTAGTGAATACCTGTAAAAGGAGTAAAGTAAAATGATGTAAAATAATAATAAACAGTAAAATGTGAAATAAACAGTAATAAAAAGAATAAACAGTAAAATGATGTAGAATTTTAAATGATGATAACTGTAAGAATAGACCTTCTGACTGCGCATTAGTGAATACCTGTAAAAGAAGTAAAAGTAAAAACCAGTCGTGGGGGAAAAAAAAGAAAAAAAAAGATAAAAATACGATTCTACAACATAAAAATAAATTAACTCAATTAAAAAAAAGGGCAAAGAGGGTCAAAAACACCAATCATTTGCTGAGTTTTAAGACACAGATCTGTCTCTGTAAAATCAAATGTAAACTTCATACAACCTTTAGTTTATATAACAATATAATTTGAACTATATATTTGAATATTAAGGTTGGTAAAGCAATTGGACAGCACCCCTAACCTGACCTAACCTTACCCCCACCCCCTAATGTGCAAATATATAGCCCAAATTATTAAAGCCCAATGCATTGTATCACCCATCACTTGTCTTTGTGGCTATGAAACCGTTTTCTGAGATCTAACCTAGCCGTAATTATTCAGTGTGTTTTGTTTAAATAATAATAAGTACCAAAATATATAACACCTTAGTCCTGTTATTATATTTTTCATGTATACAGGGTAGCCAGATGGACAATGTTTACATAATGAAAGAAAATTTACATTCTGATACCAAATATGTCAGATCTTGACGTAAATTAGAAGCTTTATCTGTCACTGATTAGTGCTGGGCTATATTCAATATCGATATTGATATATCGATATCGAATATCCATAAATATCGATATCGAAAATGACATTGGGAATTCTTTGGTCAATTTTCTGACATCTAACGGTGAATGTCCAGCCAAAAAGATCCAACAACAAAAAATGATTCGTAAATGGCCGAGAAGAAGGGTAATAACGCACCCAATCACTTAACTCATACACACTGATATAAAGCCTGTTCTCATACTCAGATCACGCTTAGTCACAGGGGACTCTCAAATGTGGCTGACTGAGAACCTCCGAAAGGCTTTGCTGGATAAACGCCTTCTAGGTTGTTAAGGTTGTTTAGGTTGTTAGGCTGTTTCTAGGTTGTCAGGTCACACCCGTCACACCTTGATCTAAGTTTCAAGAAAATGTATATCTCTCTTGAGTCATCGGTAGGAAAGCTTAAGCGAAGGTCCTATTTGTATGGTATACCAGATAAATATACTAAAGTGATAAGTTCTATGTACGAGAATAACATAGCTGCGGTTAAGGTAAGAAATGAGGTTAGTAGCTGGTTTCGTGTTAATTCAGGAGTTTAGCATTTAGGTTCTATCCTATTTATATGGATATTTTGATGAACTCTGCCCTGAGGAGCACAGCAAAGGTAATGGGAGAACACGGAATCAATTGGGGAAGTAAAACTTCTAGACTTAGATTTAGCTGATGATTTGAGCCTCCTAGATGAAAATGATGGCAAAATGAGTGTGTTTTCATTGTGTAAGAACAAATTTGAAAATTAATGTTAAAAAGACAGTGTTGCTAAGATTGGAAAGTGAAAGTGAAGAAGTGATGTTGACTGAAGTATAGGCACCCCGAAAGATAGAGGAGAAGTTGCTGGATGTTTTGAGAGAAATTGCCAACGGATTATTTTGGGTACCCGATTGACCGAACAAATCCCAAACAAATCCCGAACAAATCCAAAACAGAAAGTTAGATAGAGAAATATAGAGAAAAGGTAAAGATAGAGAAAGATAAGAAAAGATAGAGAAAGATAGAGGAGAATTTGCTTGATGTTTTGAGAGAAATTGCCAACGGATTATTTAGGTACCCGATTGACCGAACAAACCCCAAACAGTAGACTGTGCGAAAATGTCGCTCAATCTCGCCTTTTAGGGCTGTAATAAGGGGTGTAACGCGTTCAGCCGATGAAAAAATTGTAGGTATGATATATTTATGCTAAAAGGAAAAGAGAGTAGTATATGTTCGTGTTTCTTTTTTTGTCGCTTAGTTTGCTGGGAGGGGAGAGTAGATTTACTTTATTATATTGTGATTTGATTTTTCGTTTTCGAGTACTTTGTTGTATGGCCTTGTTCTGCTTATAATAAATCTTTTTATGGTACCTCAGAAATACCACTATGAGGTTGCCATTAAATTAACTTTCATGGCCGCCGAACATCCCTTCTGAGAGTGCTTTCAGAGGCTGGTAGGTTAATCACTCAAAGGCGGAACCAATTCAAAGCATTGACGTGTTGCTGTTTGTTTTTCTTAGTCCTGAGTAACTTATATTTTCTGTTTTCGTGTTATTCATTTATGTAGTCGAAGTTTGTTTTTATTGTTTGATTTTACATTATTCAAAGTTGGAAAAAAATAATTCGTTTTTCGTTTTTGAAAAGTAACAAAAATGGCTCTTTATTTACAATTTTTTGTTACTGAACTTTCTCATATCCATGAGTTAATCTGGGTAGAAAAACTGTTTGGAAATATCAATATCGATATATCAAATATTGAAAGTAAAAATATCGATATATCGACAAATCAGATTATCGTCCAACACTATCATTGATTTAAACAATAATCGGGGCCGTATCCGTGAGGAGGGATTCAGTTTGAATCCCGTGTAAGTTTGTGAGAATTTTACAAAAGAGACAAAATATATGTAAACAAGCTAATGTTGCGTTTTGTAAAGGTTTTTTTTTGCAAAGCCCCTCTTGAACAAAAATCTCTCATAATGCCTTGGCAACAATGTACATTTTTTCTTTAGCTTACCTCTTTTAATTTTAGCGTTCAAGCCAGTCAGAAGTACAATTTTTTTTTGTAAAATTCAAAAACGAAACCTTAAAAAGAAGAGGCAAAAATTTTATTTCACACACTAACCGGTGGTAGACTTTAAGAAATACTTCTTCTAGGAATGTACACAGTAATCCTTTGATTGCCTGCGATCTGGCAATCACGGCAATCCAATTTGCTGCTTGATTCATTCAATGTGCAACCACTTCAAAAGAGCTCCAAAATTGGGCCCTCCCTGGCAACACTGACTTGGAGAAGATGTACTAAAGTCATGTCCATCTTAAAAGTAATTTATAGGTTCCTTCTTTAATACAGGCGTTATTAACAAATGAGAAATTTGTTAATACACGAGGGAAGAAATTGTCTTAAGTAATACCTATTAATTAAAAAATTAGATTACACAGTTAAATAAAATAAACAAAAAAACTTCAGAAAAATAGGTTAAAACAGGTAAAAACAAACTATGTTAACTACTGAACGTAGGCTTTTTCAACAAAATTCCCGGCTGGCTATAATTGGAATAAAAAGTAAGAAAAAAACGCATAAAAAGTAAGAAAAAAACGCATAAAAAGGCTTGACACAAACTTCTAAAGTTATTCGCTGGATTAACAAACTGTTAAAAACCAATCGATTGCCCATGAAAAGACAAGCTTTACATATAGAGAAGGGTAGAGGTGAGAGCTTGAAATCACCTTCCCGCGCCTGATTCTGTAGACCAATTTTCCAAAGTCTCACTCGCAGAATCAAAAAACATTTTAAGCTAGTAAAATCTTCTCTTTAGCGCCTTTTCCTCAAAGAAAACTGGGAAATGAAAGGGGTTAAAGCCGACACAAGTTTCAAAAATAAAACACCAACAACGTCAAATATGTTACGTTTTTTGCTGATTTCCTAATTCTTTTGAATTAGGCAATGCCTAATTTGAATTAGGCAATATAAACACCTTATTTATATTAATAATAACAATAATAATAATAATTTATTTCTTACCCACTTTACGAAAGGGAAAAAATGGAGTACAAGGAGAAAAAATGAAAAACTACAAACAACACAAAATACAAGAAAAACAAATAACAATTTAGCAAAAGAGGCGGATAAGATTATTGTTAAGACCAAGACGGATTGGCGCTTCGTCAATTGATTTTGAACTTAGTTTTTCCACTGAGAGAACAAGATCCGTTGCCTGATATTTACTAGTTAACCTTCGGTTCCGAAATGATCGTGGTAAATAAAGAAAGAACTTGCAACACCCATAGTAATCCGTCTTGACCCTCTTTACGTCACCTTTATTCCGAACAATATAAAACCCGGCACAAAATAACCCAGAATGGTCGTAGAAAGTCGAGTACAGCTTTGTAAGTGCTTGTCGCCGGAAATGTCCACGACTTCCAATAATTTTAGAATACCCCAGTATAAGCTTAAATTGAATATCCCGAATTGTCTGAAAACGAAAAGAACTTGGAGTACAAAAATCCCAAGCCATCGAAAAGAAGTGACTTATGGTACAGAAAAGGAACTGTAATCCAAAGGATGAGACAACCCCATTAAATAACCCCTTTAAATATAAGAAATTCACATTTATCTACATTTAGCAATAATCCAATTCTTGCAAATGCATCAGCGACGGATCGGACAGAACGCGCTAACCCGGCCTCAGTTAGGCTGATAAGAAGCAAGTCGTAAGCATTAGCTAAGTATGATACGTCTGTGAATCCTGTAATACAAGAACTACGTACACTAGACAAAACATTTTCAACAGAAGCATTAAAGATATGAGGAGAGAGAACTCCCCCCTGTCTAACTCCACCCTTGACTGGTATATGTCCGAAAAAATCACCATGTTAAATAAGAATTTAAATAAGAAGAATTTAAAGAATTTAAATAAATCTTAAGAAGAATTTAAAGAATTTAAATAAATCTTAAGAAGAATTTAAATAAATCTTAAGAAGAATTTGAAGAAATTAAATAAATCTTAAGAAGAATTTAAAGAATTTAAATAAATCTTAAGAAGAATTTAAAGAAATTAAATAAATCTTAAGAAGAATTTAAAGAATTTAAATAAATCTTAGGAAGAATTTAAAGAATTTAAATAAATCTTAAACACAAGAATTTGAGTATCAAAGCTTCAAAACCAGAATCACAACGCAATCACACCTCATAATTAATATAATTAATACACATAATTATACACCTCATAATTAGCCTCATAATTAACAAGTTCATCGATATGTGGAAATAGAACATACTCAAATAAGTTACTTAGAGTATAGGCGACGGTAATCAGCCTGTACGAATTACACTGATTTAGATCTTTTCCTTTCTTTAATATAAAAGTAACACTTCCACATAAAAATGAATCAGGAACAATAGACCTTGAAAGGTACATCTGAAATAATAATTGAAGATGCGATAGAAGTTCAGCTGACTTCGGATCAAGATGAGCCGCACAAATTTCATCAAGTTCACAAGACTTTGACTTTAACCGTCGAAGAGATTTCACTAAAAAGAAGAAAATTTTTCGAGTTTCGACGCATTCAGCATATTTTGCCACTGTTTACCATTAGTCGGAAATTCAGCATCCGAAAACCGAACTGCACGAAGATGACGCTTATAAGCCGATTTTGTTCTCTGCTTGATGCTAAAAACTTGCCCACTAGAAGGTTTACCGCAAGCAATCCACATTTTCAAAAAAAAAACTGCTTGGTTCTTCACTTTTTTAAGTTCTAGATCACACTTCCAAAAGGTTTTACGGGTGTTAAGTCGCACGCGAATCAATGGAACAGCGATTGCTTCAGCTTGTTTAATTGAAGAAACGATATTTCTGTAGTAAGAGTTTAACTTACCACTAGCATCACTGACAAAATAACCAGCGCCAAGAAGATGATAAGGCACCGAAATAGTGGATAGCAGATAAACGAGAGTCGAAAAATAGAGTGACCAATTTGCATTATCCCAATCACGTTTGCAAATCCAGGAGCACTAAAACTGATTGTAGAGCTAATAGATAGATCTATATTAAGAGGGAGATGGTCATAGTCTCTTTCCTCATCGTCGACAGAGCATCAGATGAATGAAGAAGGGGCAAACACACACAATGGTCCAAATCAGAAACCGCTCCCCTATTATGGATATATGAGAAGCTGCAACTTTAATTATAATAATATGCGCAGCTGGTAGAGCATTTAGCAGGGTCTCAGATCGACTGGATGATATGCAAATGTTGCAATTTAGATCACCAGCAAGAAGTCATGAATACTCAAGAGATTGAATTCCGCTAATTAGACCTTGTAGCTTATCTCAAGACATGGCAAAACTCTTGAACGATTGCACCGACTTCTTATCATGCAGCAGGTAAGCATTAACTAGGACAGAGTCACCAAGTCTTACAGCTAGAAAATGCTCAGATGAGCGGTAGCACACCGGTGATAAATCTCCGTCTAATATAACAGAGTCCGAAAGACTCCGTCTGATATAACACGCGAGGCCACCAGAAGGCCTACCCGGAGTCCGTCTAGCATTGGTACTAAACACAATGTGATCACGATTCCTTCGTAAAAAGTTCACGCTACAGGCAGGAAGCAAGTGTTCTTGTAGGAGAAGGACATCAAAACAGCTCAACTTTTCCTACATACTTGGCATTTTTTCTTTAGTCCCGTTAATATTAAATGAGCACACCGAAATTTTGCCACAGTTTATTTATGAAGGTGCCCTGTAACGGTCATAACAAGAGCCTGGAGACGAGGACAGCGAAAACTAAATGCCAGATGATTATCACCACAGTTTGCGCATTTTATCGGATCCGTACATGCGGTGTCTTTGCAATACTCATGAGGACCAGAGCATCTAGCACATTTATAGCAGGTACTAGGACAGTTAGGAATTAGATATTCAGGAGACTGGCATTTGTTACAGCATGTCGAGCTTTTCTTAAATTCATAGACATGGATCAGTTCATATTCAATTTTCAACCACCAGGAACACACTGGGAATTTCCAATCCGGGTGGCTTCAGCAACTCCAGAACAGTTCTTGAACAGAGATAAATCGAACGAGTCGCCAATCCCTTTTGCGATTCCATAGAACTTCCTTTCCAGAACCTTCCAATCCGATCCACGCAAGACCGATCGGGCTGAATCGCAAAAGCCGCTTGCCGCAACGCTGCCAATATTCACTATTATTCTGTCTCCAGAGGCGCGAATATTCTCACATTCTTGTCTGACAATTTTATCAATCACAGCTTTTCATTTCGACGGATTGTCAAGATCACGCGACGTCTTCGTGATAACGATTGTCGCTTGATTCTTTACAACTGGAATAGAAGCAGCACCATCCCTTGTTAATCCTGGGAAGTGGAGATCATAAGCAGTCACCTTATCTTTAATTTGCAGCAAGGTCTGTTTAATTTTTTCCGAGAGCCTAGAATAGACTACTGCAGGCAAACATGGAACCTCTATAGGGGAACGTATCACGAAAAAAGGAATGATAGGAAAAGGCTCAGTTTTCATTTTCTGAAACTGTTCAAGCATGTCCTTCAGGTGATTCCTTAGAGCATTTGGTCCCGTGCGTTTAGGACAAGCATTCTGTAATCGACAGCTTTTCCCACAGCAACTTCTTCCTTTTCGTAATATCAGCCAGCTCAAAAAAGTCAACAGCTGATTTCAAAATAACTACAATTTTTTACTCCTCTCTCCAAGTTATACTGAAAAAATTCCAGAACGGGGAAAAAAACTAAATATTCCGAGGGTTCAAGATTAAAGTCCATTTTGTATGCACATTCGTCAATCCAAACAAAAAAGACCAGGAAAGAGACGAGATGGAAATTTTCAATCTGGACTTTTATCACAGTCAATTGACTGATTTTTTGGGACTCAATTGATATCAAATTCCCACAATATCAAATGCTTTTGCTGATAAAACGAATATTATTGTACAAGGAAATCTAAACATGTGGGCGCACCAGCGTTGCCGATTGACTGAATAGAATGAATAAAGGAATCTAGGAACAAGGGAAGTGCAAGGACCCCCTCAACTATTCCCCGCAATTTATGGGTAACTTAATATCGGCGGGTACAATACGTCGCTTGTGGGAGGTTTCTTCCCCTCTTCTGCTTGTTCCCCAGTACGCTTCTTAATGACATGACATCAAAAAATTATCTATGATCACTGAAAGAATTCGAGTTTAAACCACTGAATTAATGCAAGTTTAAAATAATAAAAAAATATATTCACTCTGAAACTAGATCAAGTTGAACCATAGCAAATATTACGAAACAACAACTGACGGTCACTGAATTAAATCAAGTTTACAGAACTTAATTAATATAAGTCCAAAACGGGCCTTAAAAATCCAATAAATCCAAAGAGGTGTTCGCACTTTGAAGAACAATTCATTTGAAACAGTTTAACAAAAACTAACTATGTAAGCTGCGAAGCAGCAATTTTTATTCGTTTCAAGTTCCAATTTCACTTGACAACTATTTTTAAGATTTAATGTTTTTAAGCAATAAATAATAATTTATATGGTAATTGTGTATATGCTAAGGCCCCTAAAGTCATCAGGTGGTTGGTTGACGTTTTTTCTCAGTTTTGTCGTCATTGAAACCAACGAAGCATTTTCTACCAATTTCACATATGTATTAAGATCTCGTACCTCTTCGTAAACACTTTCTGGGATTTTGTAATGATTAACTTCAATTACCACTTTCAGTTGGATCACAATTTGAAAAAAAAAACACTCGGGAATAGATTCGCGACCAGATGTGGGAGTGTTGTCCAGATATTGTGTGAGAACTTCACAAGATCTATGTGAAGCTGGACAGGCTTATTATTTTCTGTCTTTTTGGCCGCAACTGCTTGCGTTTTGAAGCCATTAAACAATCTCGATAAGCCAGAATGCTTTACCATCATTAAAAGCTCAATAAATAAATGCTTTTGCAGAGAAGACGCTTCTGAGTGAGACACTATAGCTAACATAGCTTGACTGTAACGGTCAATGTTCATTCTTTTTCAACTATAATTGCAAAGTCTTTTCTTTTCTTCAAACGCACAAGTAATATGTCAGATGCATCAAGGTTTTCAAGTATTTTTAACTCTTTATACGTAAATCTTCTATTAGGGTTTATTTCTACACCTTCAATTGTTGCTTGTGGAAAGTCACGAAGTCTGCCGAAGGTTGATTGGACATCATTTCCTACTCCTCTTGAAAGCAAGGACGATCCCTTGTGAAGCACCACATTTTGTGTGCTCATTCCTGTAGTGTGTATATAATTGTGTGGTCTGTTTTTATTAATCCATATCTGTCAATAGTCACTTTACTCTCGTAAACCAACAGAAACAGAAAAAAAAATTTCTGTTACGTTGACCGCTTTTAAGTAAAAAACATGATGTTTATATTTTTTGTCAACAAAAATCGGAGAAAAAGAGACAAGATCCGTTTCTTTTTTACCGCTTCTGTTTAGGCTGAAAACAGAAACGGTGCAAACTCCTATCCCATTGTACTAATTGTAATAACCTGAGAATCTTTCAGCAAACTACCATTTTTAGGAGAGGAGGTTCAGGATAGGTATGAAACGTCTGGGGGTGGCCCTAAACACCGAATCCCTAGCTTTCCCATAACTCAATAAAAAAGACAAAAGTTGAGAAATAATACCAATTAATTGGTGATATCACTTAATAACAATAGATTTAATACCAATGTGCCATCCAATCTGCATGATATCAAAAAAATTATGGCTCTCGAAACATAACTACGGAAACCTCTTAGATTAAAAATTCCTGAAGTATTTCAAAATTGTAATTGTCACCAAGAGTTACATAAGAAATTATCAGGATGAGGTAGAGGGGGTTAGGCGAGCCGACCAAATTCTTCAAAAGGGACTAAGGCTTTGTAGAAATCTTTTTGGGCAAGCGCTACCTTGTTTTTACAAAATGTCACACTTTTGTGCTTTTGTAATGGTCTTCTCGGAGGGGAGTGGGCTCTGAAGCCAATCTCTGTCCAGCCCTATTATTCCTATCAAACAGTTTGTGGCAACGAACTGAAGCAAGAAGCGACCAGAGCTAAGAGTGGCCAGAATTCTGAGAAAAGGAATTTTGATAACGACTTCGAAGTCAATTCGAATCAGTTTTTTGTGCTGATTATTTATTTTATTAATTTTTTTGACTTTTGGACAGTATAATCAACTTTTTGGGCACGCGTTACCTTGTTTTTACAAAATGTCACACTTTTGTGCTTTCGTAATTCTCGGAGGGGAGTGGACTCTGAAGCCAATCTCTGTTCAGCCCTATTATTCCTACCAAACATTCTGTGGCAACGAACTGTAAGTAAGAAGCGACCAGAGCTAAGAGTGGCCAGAATTCTATGAAAAGGAATTTTGATAACAATTTCAACGTAAATTCGAATCAGTTTTTTTCGCCATTTATCTATTTTATTAACTTTTTGAATTTTGGATATTATAATTAACTTTTTGGGCGCACGTTACCTTGTTTTTACAAAATATCATACTCTTGTGCTTTTGTATTTCTCGAAGGGAGTGGACTCTGAAGCCAATCTCTGTCCAGCCCTATTATTCCTACCAAACATTCTGTGGCAACGAACTGTAAGTAAGAGGCGACTAGAGCTAGGAGTGGCCAGAATTTTGAGATAAAGAATTTTGATAACAGTTTCTACGTCAATTCGAATCAGTTTTTTTTTTGTCCTAGTTCTAAATACATAAGAGCGACTAAGCTGAAGTCACCTAATTTTCAAAAAGTGCCTCCACTGCTTTAAAATGCCATTGTCTATTGCTTTGTTTTAAAATATTATACCCGTTTTCACTATATTTTCAGTTGTTACATATTGTAGATGGAAAGGCAGTGTGACCCAAGAAACTATTAAAGATACTTCGTAAATATTCAAATTAAACATTGCTCCAGTGCGCGTTCGACAAAAATGGTGAAAACAAAGAAAAAAAAAATATTGTAACGTAATATAGAATTGAAAAAAATTGACTTCGATAGAATTGAAAAAAACAAAAAAACAAACGATTATGATTCTTTGTTAGGTAAAACTGGTCTGGTCTTATAGCGTATTTACATCAAGCTTACGGAGAGCATTTGACCAAAAATCCTTTAGATTTTTTCAATTCTATGAAAAAACGCGCAAATCTCATTTGCAAATACATTATGTATAGCCAATTATTATGTGAGTTAGTTTTATGGTATTATGTGTTTTTGTAATTGTGATGTTATTTTATTGTTATTGTTATATACTATGTTTGGATATTTTTACGTTTTTTTTCCATGACCTAAAGGGGTTTTTGCTGCAATAAAAATCTATCTATATGCATGTCTTTATATAATTTCAGAACGTGCTTGTTTTAGAGCTGAAAAATTTACCTGCAGGGAGCAAATTTTAATTTAGGAGATAAGGGTTGCATATCCAATAGCAAAAGCCGGATTACAAATTGCTTTAGTGTGACAGATCTGACCTACAACTTACAAAATAAAAAAATATGACGAAATTTAATTTAATTTTAAATTTAAATTTATTTTTTTTAAAATAAAAAAATGGTCTAGACACAAATTGCAGTACCTGTAAAGCTTCAGCTGGTCGTTGAACTAAGTGGAAGTATCTCATAATCACAGGCCCTATGGCAAAATTTGAAAATCGTGCTCCTTTACCCTGTGACTGGAACCTAAAAAAATGAGGAACATTATTTAAATAAAAAAAGAAAACAAAAATATAACTCAACTTATTTAAATAAAAAATAAAATAAAAATCAATACATCAGAAAAAAAGAAGAAAAAACTTCTCTCAAAACTCATTATTGGCAAATTCCTGAAAAAAAAACTTTTTAATACGATTTGGTTTTCTGTTTCATGAACGAAATTTGGAAACGAACTACAAATTGCTGGACCAAGGTCTCTAGTCAAATGACCTGCTCTTCTTGTGCTCCATAGCTCAGATGTATGATTGGATTCATAAAGTCTGGTATAAGAACGCTATAGCACTGAAATACAAAAGCTCCTATTAGACAATCTCTTATTTCACTAACTTTTAAATATTACACTTTTCAAAAACTGATTCGGTCCTATCTGTGCCATGATCACACCTACCTATAATCTTTTAGCCTTATTCTGCAGACCTTGAATTGTCTCCTAGAATTGCGACTAAAATGAATCACTTGAATCTAGCACCCATAATTTAATAAGACACTACTAAGGAATAATACAATAAAATCTAAATTTTGAAAGGCAAAAAATGCTTAAACATTGTTCAGAGCTCCAAGGCCTCTCATCAACTTGCATCCTAAGATGACACACTGTGTTCTCAAACTCAGATTTCGATCCCGAATGATTCCCAAATACCAGACCTCTTCCACTTGTAGAAGCAGTAGGCTTATACAAAACAACATCGAGAAGAATGGGAATAGGACCAGTCCTCTTAAAAATCATAAAATTCATTTTGGATGCATTGATATTGAGTAAGCAAGTGCAAACAAATTCGTGTAGATACTCCAGAGAGCCTTTACATCCCCTTCTCTCCCCACAGAGTTCAGATTCCAAAATGGCACGATTAAGAAACTGTTGCTTATTCTCGACCACTTTTCTTTAACCTCCTGGGATTGGCCGTCCAACCCGTTATACGTTCGCTTCATAATTTTTTTCGTCCAAGCTGAGTGAAGTCCGGTCTCAGCGATAGCTCAGCTCATAAGAAGACAATTCAAGGGCCATCTGCTTTTTTTTTCTTTCTCAGTTCTAAAAGTAATGGCGGAGATTTTCCAAGCAAACTCTCATATAAAGTCTAAACGTCAAAGAAGAGACCTAGGTAAGAAAATTTCAAAAAAAATATTTTAGTACGTTTTTGGGGCTGCAAAAAATCTGGCAAGTACAGCTGAGAGTAGGCTACTGCTCTATGCCAAGAATATTGACAATTTACGCATGTAGCCCATTTAATGGACGATGCTTTTGCTTATACAACCAACTAGGCGTACGGCCTAAACGCAGGAGTCCAATCAGTTGGACTGTTTCGTCTTTTTTTTTCAAGACGTTTGAGCTTCCTGCTGGTCGAAATGAAGGGCTGGAAGGCCAAGGCAGGGTCCATAACCCATAGGCATCGCCTTAGGATTGCAATAGTTCTTTTTAGCTTAAGAACAACCACGTTAACGCCCAAATCGTTCACGCAAATCGCTAACAGCTGCCAATCAGAGTCAACAGAGCCAGATAACGTATTTACTCGAAGCATGGGTGAGCAAATGTGCAAAAGCAGTTCCAATTAAAACGCCTTCATGAGAGATCTATTTTTGGTGGCTTTTGTATTTTGACAGGGTGGATGGATGTAATTTAGCTGAACCAGTTTTTGTTCTATTTGTTTTTCCTGATCAGTAATCTGTTCAGTTTTCTATCGTCTAAATTTGCCTTTTTTTTGTAGTTTCGGTTAAAGATGCACTGTCATTACTAGATGACAGAGACTTAGAAGACTGCAAAACTTCCAGGGCATTTACTCAAAGCATAGGTGGGCGCATGCGTAAAAGTACTTTAAAACATCGTCTTGAGAGATCTATTTTTGGTAGCTTTTGTATGTTGACAGGGTGGATTTATGTCACAAAGCTGAATCAGGTTTTGTTCTTGCTGATAAGTAATCTGAATCCTCTTTTCTGTCACCTAAATTTGCTTCTTTTTTTTACAGTTTCGGTTAAAGATACACTGTCATTACTTGATGACAATGACCTCAGTGACTTAGAAGACAGCGAAGACGATGAATCTGATCCTACCTGGAGTATCCTGTTAGGACACTCCGAAAGTTGAGGACGCGCTGAACAATCCCAGCTATTCTTGTGCTTTCAAGTCGGAAGACGTACGCGAGTGTTTTACTGTGATCCACAAGTAAAAAAAGAATAACAGCCGAATATTTTTACTTTTTTCTAGTATTTTGTAACCGACGATTCTGAAGTAAAATCATGGAGCTGGAACCCATTGTCCAATGGGTTGGACAACGCCCCCTCCCCTCTGCAACCCAATTTTTTTATTGGTATTACCTTAATCTGCGATTTTTTCGCCAGAAGAATCCGAATTTCATGAAGATTGAACGTCGGGAAGTATCACAGAACTCAAGAGGTTAAGGTCTGATAACCTCTTCTTGTAACGTCCTGCTGACAAGATTTTGAAGACCACTCCCCTATTTAGGTTGGATCAGGTATGAGCTTCCAAGAAAGAGAGCTGTTCTGGTAGATGCCACGATGACAAGAATTTATCGATACACTCCTCCTATAGAGGTAAAACTGGACACGGACTCTAAAGGGCACAGCTAAGAAATCGATAGATGTCCCCAGGAAAATAATTTAAAGACCCCTTCCATTGTCGTCTCCTAAAAAGGTCACATCGGATCTTGACCAAAAACAAATAGCTAGGAAATTACCTCTTACTCCCAACCCAAATAAATAAAGATTTGATAACCCTCTATTAGCATTAAATGAAAATTTTCTTCAAATGAAAGTACAGAGCAACAGTGGAAATTAAACAAACAAAAATTATTTATCTGCCACCTTCTCAACCTCCCTCTCTGCAAACTTAAGTCTAACAATAGCATATTTGAATTGAAGTATAGGAGGGAGGCCACTTGACTTTGTGCTTCCAATGCTTTAAGAACGACTGCTGAAACATATATATTGGGATAAAAATGTTGTTTCATAATTCATTGAGGACGGAAGAGCTTATTGATGTGTGGTAATACACTTTTCTATAGAAATGAAAAAAAGGCAGTCGATAATTAAACCGTTTGGAATGACTTAATTAACTATATTTTTTACATTTATACATGATATAAAGAATATTTTTTGGTTGTTTGAAGTTTCAATGTTGCTCTTTGCTTTCATTAAATTATAAACAATAGCTAAGAGCTCATATGGCATAAGCTTTAGAAAAATTCTAAGAATCAATAGATTGATTTAAAAGAAAAATCAGAGGCTTAATAGCAGTCGGAATTTAAAATCCCTCCCCAATATTCTAGGACCATTGTTTCAATACAAAAAAAATAACACAAAATTCCACATTTTTGCAAATGGAGCTTGAAACCTCTACAGTAAAGTTCTCTGATGTGCTGAATCTGATGGTACAATTTTCATTAGGATTCTTTGACTTTTTTGGGATTTCTTCTCCTTTTTGAGAAAATCAGGCAAATTATCTCAGGCTCGTACCATCTGACAGGTAACACTAAAAAGCTCAACTGCCTGAAAAATCTCACAACTTTGATGCAATATCACAGAGGTTTCACAGGGCTGGGAAGCAAAATAAAAGACACATGAGGAGAATGGTTACCTTCCAATTACTTTCTATCTTTTAGGAATAGCACAAGAGCTGGCAAGTTTCCAATCAAACAAGCCTACTTCTATTTTTCTGTAATCACCCTTTCTATACTAAGAGGGTGGATGAAAAAAAAAATGCATAAAAGGCACCAGAATATTAACTACAAGCAATGCTACAGCATTACTCCAAAAAATTCATACTTGCCTTTTACAGAGATTGACTACAGTATCAACGTCTTCTTGAGAACTTGAAGCCAGATGTAGAAAATTCTTGAAGTCATCAACATAGACAGTTTGTTGTTCAGATGCCACTGTGTCTCTAATCCGACTCTTAAATTTGTCAATCATTGTGCCACCGCTATACTGGATAGAAGTTCTTTCACATTGTTCTTGAAAACGAGTTATACCAAGTGCTTCGGCAGTGAATAAAGGTCTTTTGACTTAAAAGAAGTAAAATTATTATTTATTATTAAAATAAGGTAATACACTTCTAACAAAAAAGCTAGTTGTCCCAGTGGCACTTGTATCAATGTGCTACCTACAGCAAAAAAAACCTAAAGTTTCTTAATGTTTCTTAAAAATATGGTTTTCAAGTTTTTTGGAAGTGTTGGTTAGTAGTTTACTGATGAAATCTACTTTGGAGAAACTTAAAGTTGACATTTTTTATATATTATTTTTATATTTATTTATTTGAAAACCCGTCAATCATACGAAATGAAAAAGACGGAGCACGAACATATAAATATAAGAAAATATATAAGAACATATGAGAAGAGACATAACTAGAAAGAGACTCAACTAATAAAAGGGCAAACAAAATAGCACTAAAATGAATAAAACGAAAACAGATCTATTGTAAAAGGAGATTATACCAAGCGTGATCTACTATTTTGATATTGTGTGTTTTGATTAAGTTTTCAACTGCAACATGAGGGACGGTTATGTGATACTTTTTAATGAGGATTGAGTTTCTGTACCAGGGAGGAAAACGTAGGAGGTATTTAGCAAAACGAAAGAAAAGCGCACGGATTTTAGACAGTTCAGCCTTCGAGAATAGTTTCCAAAATGGTGCCAGGTACAGAATAATGAGGTAAAACAGTAGCGCTGTATAGGCTGGCAAGGAGGGGGCGGCTAAAACGAAATTTAGCAGAGACTTTAGAAGCATACGAGCCGGAGATTCGTCGATTGAGATGTTTGATCAGAAGAAGACGTGTATGCCTTAGAGACGAGCCAATAGGGACTCCGAGGTAATTTATGTGATCAGCAGTATTCACGAGATTTTCACCAAAAAGCAGTGAAGGCACGTGTGGTGTTTTTTGCCAATTGAAGAGAACTATCTCGGTTTTCTCAGTGTTAAAACTGAGGCCAAATTTTAGATATTCGGTTTTAAGCGTTTCGAAAATGTTAGAAGCCTTTTGCAATGTTCTACTTAAGTTCAAGACGTCGTCGGCGTAGCATACTAAGGAGGTGTCTATAGAGGAAAGAATGCATGAGGTTGGGCATTTATCTTGTGCTTGAAGAACATAATTACTGAACAAATGAGGGGAGGAGACAGCTCCCTGGCGGGCACCTTTCAAAACGGGGATTAATTTTTCATGAGGCCGGGGAGGCAAATTTTTGTCGGGGAGAAGCTTTAGGCAAATGGAAAGCCTCGAGTACATATCACGCAGGGATCAAACTATGCAGGGATTCAGACCTCGTTGTGAAGCTTTTAATAACATTGCAGCGTGTATGAGGGAATCGAATGCATGGCTGATGTCATGACTAGCTAAGGCTATGCTCTCTCCAGAAAGATCCGCATCGAGTAGCACACTCACTACAGCCGTCAAGGCATCGGCACAACCAGTGCGGCGCTTAAATCCGAATTGACGTGGCGGGGTGTAGCATTTAGTTTCCAGTTCATTAATGAATAGAAGCTCGAATAGTTTACATAAAGATGTGGCGACTGTAATGGGGCGGAAAGACGAGCATTTGATGTCATTTTTCCCTTTCTTCGGAATGGGGGTAAGATCCCCTACGCAGAAGGAGGAGGGAACAACACCTTGCGTGAAGATCATCTGCATAAAAAGCGAAAGATGCATAGCGAGAACCGAACCACCATGTTTAATATGGATAGCGCTAACACGGTCAATTCCGCAAGAAGACTTATTTTTCAACCGACGAATTGCTTGAATAACCGACTCCAAACTGACAACAAAATCACCGTGCGGAAGCTTATCAAGGAACTCATCCAATTCTCTCTCGTACATGTCTTCAAGCTGGGGGTTAGGAGCAGCAAATTCACTCGCATGATAAGAATACCAGTCCTTGACAGGGATTTCAGACGGCGACATCAGAGTGGTAGGCTTTGCCAAAGATACAGACTTGAAAAGAAAATTTCGATCCTGTTTTGCACGGGCGGAATAGCTATCAACGAGAGATTTGCAGTGGAGGGACAGCTCCTTCGAGAATTTAGAAAGCTCCTATATAGAATCTATATTTTTATATATTGTTTATATAGATATTTTTTCATATATGGAAGTAGCAAATTCTTAAATCGCCAATCTGTGACCTTGACAATGGTATGAACTTCTTAAACTAAAAGGGTTGAAGCTTTAGTATTTAAATCTTTAATTCTTAGTTTGCCAACATTTTGCGAAAATACAAGATTATGGTGAAAGACAACTTCCTTCCACTTTTGCCAATACTGTCCAATCCATATATCTATTATTTTTTTAGTGTCAATTTCAAGAGGACTACCAAAATTAGAAAACTGAGCATACAGATGGTTGCCCATTTCCGAAATCTCCATCTTGGGAAATTATACATCCTGAATGTCATCGAAAATCACTTCTAAAGGACAAGTCGTACAATAAAGATTAATATGAAAGTCACCTTTTGCCAATAATATGTCTAAACACTTTCTTAAACATATCCAAGCTTCTGTGGATGGTTCAGTAAAAGAATAAAGGACGGAGTTTGCATCACGGATTTTTTCATAGATACATGCTCAGTTTTCCTATCCAATACATCTAATTTATAAGTAGAAATTAATTGCAATAAAAAAGCACTGGCAACCATGATCAGACTCAATCCTACTTTAAAGAAACTTTTTTTCCTGACAAATTCCGAGTCTGTAATCTAGCTAAAAAGCATAATAAATTACAAAGCTCATGGTTCGGATTTAAAATTGACAAGAGCTCTCCATCAAAGGTTAATGAAACTTGGCATTTCAATTTCCTTTCAGCATGTTCCAGTCATATCTGACTGCCAATTGCTGGTAAAAGAAGCACTAAATGTTTACCCTTCACGAGAGTTAAATCCAGGGAATCTATGAGATATTACCAAACAATATGGACAGCAAAGGTGTTTACTATGTGGAAATCTTCCATTCTTGTTATATTATGAAGATGTAGTGTGCTACTATGGATTAAAATCACAATATATTTTGTTGAATTCAGTCTGGTTCTAATGGAATTCATGCCATTTGTCAATTTGTCAGTGGTGTTCAGCAGCACCTCAAAATCTTTTTTTTTAAATCCTTTGCACCTCAGATTCTTCTTTGAATTTGTTAAGCTTGCACCACACCATACCAGGATTGAGATAAGTTGTCAAAGATTAAATACCCTGAATTGAAAAATATCTAGAATTAATTTCCGGCATAATACCTTAAACTAACACACTGCCTTTCTATTTGAACATTTATTTATTCATCTCGAATTAAATATCCCAAAGATTAAACAAGAAAATCCTGGACTATGAAATGAGACCCTTTTCATCACTAAGGAATCAATCTTCAACTTAAGAAACTTCAATCCAACCAACCTAAAGGCCTAGATAGGATAGATGTACTATGGCTTAAACAGCATGTAAAATTTATTGTAAATCCTTTGCGCTCTTTAGACAAAGGTACAATAACATCGAAGTGGTCTTAAGCCATTGTTGCCCCTATTCACGACAGAGGTGAATAACTAAAACCCTAAAATTAATTAACTATGTGCCTGATACCACTATGGTAGTCTTTAAACTTTTTAAAGAATGCACTAGGGATAGGACAGTGAATCCCATATTGTAAAGCAATACTCATAATTCCTAACCAATGTAGGTTCCTACTTAACAAAAACTGCACAACACAACTCCTAGAAACTATTAACAACTGGACAAAAAACACTGTAAGAGGGTCACAAAATCTTAGGAGTATTATTCAATATGGATTAATCTTCAAAAGCGTATCACAAGCAAAGGTAATGGATATTTCACTTGTTGAAAGGTGAAATAACTATATCAATTGGAATGAAATAGACCCCCAGAGCTTTTTAGAGCTGCCAAACACACACTGCATGCATGCTGGTTGTCAAAAGGCCATCAGTAATATCTTAGGAACAGCTGAGGGTATTCAGTTTAACTCATCAGGGCATATCGAGATGGATGTTGAAGAGTAATTTGAGGGCAACCAGCCTCCCCCTCCCTTGCCCTTTTACGTCTCCTTCCTCCAGACTGATTACTACTACTACTACTACTACTAATAACACACTGCAGCACCAAGCCGCCTGAGGCCAACACAGCTACGCACGCTCCTCCTCCAACCTAATCTATTTCAAGCCTCCCTCTTTACACCCTCCCAGGAGGTTCCCATTTCCTTTAAATCTTTATTTATGACATCCTCCCAACCCAGACAAGGACGACCTGCTTTCCGTGTAGCCCCAGACGGTTGGCCAAAAAGGACAATCTTCGGTAATCTGTCATCCTTCATCCGTAGAACGTGGCCTAGCCATCTCAACCTTTCTTTCATTATAGCCCTAGAAAGTGGGATTGAACCACATTTTTCGTACAGCCTACTGTTTGAAATACAGTCAGTCAGCCGGGTGCCCGGGTCCAGACTGATTATAATTTTGCAAAAGCGATTTTGTTCATAATAGTGAAAAGATCTAGTAACTATGCCGCTGAGGATGCAATGCCACACACAGCCTCAGTACAATGACTGTCAATTATTAAATTTGCCCATTTTCCATGCAGGATTTATCATTAAGAAAAGAGAAAATGTTTGATTCTGGGTGTGTTTGAGAAGGATAACGGTATCAAGGTGAAATTTTGAGGAATGTTGAGAGGCATGTTATACTAAATGAAAAGATAGTATGTGTATCCTGTTTATAAAACAATATATCTACAATATCTCAAGAACAGCTGAGGGAATTCACTTAAAACTTCCAGGGCATGTTGGGGGGGGATACTGAAAAGTGGTATGAGGATAATTAATCCTCCTCCCATTTACTTTTTAGCTCCACTCCCCATAAAGATATTTGATCAGAATTTTAGAAAATCCATCTTGTTCAAAATAGTTGAGAGGTAGAGTAACTACGTCTCTAGGAATAACATAACCCCTACAGCCCCCCGGCATGCGTTGCAAGCTATATATGTTGAGCATTGCTGATATATAAGGTAAGTTATTGGGAAAAGCAGCAAGTTTGATCCTGAATCTCTGAAAGGCTAAGGGTAATAAGGTAGACCTTTAGAAAATGCTGAGAGACGTCAAGCAAAATCAAGCACCTTATATGTGGGAGGGTTGTCAAAAGGGCACAATAACAATTTCTAAGGAATAGCTAAGGGTATTAAGTAGAAACTTTATAGGCATCTTTTAGAAGTATGCTAAAAAAAAGCTTTGGGGGAACTCCCCCCTCTTGCCCTTTCAGATGCCCCCCCTTAACACTGATAGAAATCACGAAAAACCATTTTATTCAAAATAGTCACAAAGTCTAAGAGCAATGCCTGTGAGGATGCAATGTCCACACAGCCCCCAGGGCAAGGAATGTATATTATGCTATAGGTCAATTTTTTACATACGGGGTTTATCATTGGCACAGGGGGTAATATTTGATCTTGGGTTAGTCCAAAAAGACTAAAGGTCTTAAAATGAAAATTATGGGGAATGTAGAGCAACATCAAAAGAAAATATCTGCATCCAAATTATCCAACAAACATATCTGTAATGTCCAGCTTGTAACTGCTACTACATCTGCTTGTGACTACTTTCAGGGAATGTAGAATCTGATTTTAAACAAAATCAAAACACAGTGTCTATGTTGATTGTTAAAGGGCACGTCAGTAATATCTCATGAACAGCTGAGCCAACTCTGTTGAAACTTTCAGGACATGTTAGACATTGCTTGTGCTTGTTAATAGTGCTTGTCAGACAGTGTTAGCTTACGTAGTTCTTGTCGACGATTTATTTTACCAAAAGGATCTTCTACAGCAGCCCAGAGGTCTCCTGTATATCAATCAATTCTATTATGGAACTCTATCCCTTCGGATGTCCCTCTATTTCTTTCTGCAAAGGCTTTATTTCGTCAGATTTTTCCTGTTTAGTAATTTCTTCCCCGCCCCGCTCTCTCTCTCCTTTGTTTTTATTTTTCTGTTTCCTCTTTTCCTATTGTTTCTCTTTTTTTGGAATTCTTCCTTAACTCATATATCTCTCTCCCTTTGTTTTCAGGAATCTTCTTAACTTTTAAAGTCCTTGTTTATCTCTCTTGATGTCCCTCAATTTCTTTCTGGAAAGGTAGTTTCTTGTTGGGTCTTACCAGTTCAATAATTTTTCCCTCTCTTTTTTTTTTTTAATTCTCTCGTAATCTGTATGTCTCTCTTCTCTTCTTTTAAAATCATTTTCAGCTTTATGTTTAAATCTCCTTGTAAATCTTCTATCTGTTAAATATCCTATCTGTTAAATATCCTTGTCTTGTTCCAGTGTTTTTTTTTGTTGTTTTTTTTTCTGTATATATTTTATAAAAGTGTTTTATTCTTGCTTTCTGTGGTCCATTACAAGCAATGCTTCTTGGGCCTAGTAACCGCTTTACTTTGTAATAGTTTTTCTTTTAGTATTAATAAATTGATTGATTGAGGTTCTCAAAGCAGCATATATGCAATATCTCAGCACCCGCAAAGGGTATTAAGTTGAAACTTTCAGATAATTTTAAGGGAGATATTAAATTTAACTGATAGAAAACTATGTACATCCTGGCTGTCAAAAGGGCACAGGTAAAATATATCAGGACTGGCTAATGGAATTTAGTTATAACTTTCAGGGGATGCTGGACTCAATTAAAAGATATCATGTATATCCATCTTGTTAAAATAATGTGTGCAATAGGCCTATATGAAATTTCTCAGGAAGAGTTAAGGGCATCAAGTTGAAACATTCAGGTAATGTTGAGGGGGGGTATTGAAATAAATCAAAAGAAACTAATTACAACTAATAAATTAGGTTCAAATATTTTAATTCTTAAACAAGTAAAAATTAAATTGAATATTCATGTTGAACTTAAGAAAACAAAAATTCATTAAAGCAGGAGTTTAGCTTATGCTCTTCCTTCTCTGTTTTCACAATTCCAAGGCTTATTGTATCATCTTTACTTTATTGAAAACAAATCATATGAAACACATATTTTATATATTAATAATTTTGAAAATTAAAAAAATTTAAGTACAAAAAAAAATCCTGAAGTACTAAGCTTCTAGAGATGAATATCAGTATACATTCCATATTCATTTATTTTAATTAGTTCTTTCCAGTCACCTTGATAATTAAAGTGATAAGTTTGTATTTGTTATCAATATATTGAAAAACAAAGCATGGTTTTCAAAATATAAATACTTTTCAATAAAATGCAAATGATTTAATAGGCTTTAGAACTTTTATGATTAGAGGAGGGCAGAAGCTAAACTCCTGCTTAAAGTAATGTGTTTGTTTTAAGTTTGAATTAAATTTTCAATTTGATTTTTGCTTGTTTTAAGATTTACTTATTCATCTATATCATTATCTGTTATCTTTATATTTGATATGATCTTTTATTTTAATTGCTGTTTCTTTTTGGTTTCATTTATTCTTTAATTGCAACTCCTGGTTGTTTTGAGTTTGGATTATTATAGGACTTTATGTTTTTGTTATTCTTAACTTTGATATGACTCTTTACTTTTTTTGAAAAAAAAAACAAAACAAAAATAAACAATAAAACTCAAATCTTAACAATGTCCAATATAATAAAGACAAGGTAAATAAATACATATCTTCATATAATTTAGCTAGGAAAAAGTGAATGATTCACGTTTTTATGCTCTTTCTAAATTCAATAATTGCTTCTGGGGCAAATTCCATGTCGAGCCCTCAAAACAGCCCATAGCAACCAAAAACTTAAAAACGTGTTTGTAAAGACACTGTAAGTGAGAAAAAAATGCCATTTGTAGCTGGATTAGGAATTCTAATTATTATTTTCTTTGGTCTTAATAGTAAATGTTATTTCAAAAACAAATTTGAAGGAATTTTAAGGAGAGTCTGATGCCCCTTAAAATTACATCATAGCAAAACAAAAGTACATGACTAGAATCACCATTATGAAAACATAGAATAGGAAACTTACAGATCTCACCTTGAATGGCAAGGAAAAACACATGCATGCCACCACCACAACCACACAGACACAATGTGGTGTCCACCACATGGACACCACACAACCACTCTGCATGGACAGCACTAATGTATCCCTTTTTTTCTTTCTTTAATTCTAGCATGGCACTGAAGCATCACACAAAGTTGTTTAAGGCCTTGTTTAAAAACTGGTTTTTATATTTAGCCAGTTTGTAAATAATTTTTTACTTTATATCATAGCCTACTTTAAAACTAGAGACTTGTTACTTTATGGGACCCAACTAAGGGCTCAAAATGGAACTTGCCCCAGAAGAAATCATTCAATTTGGGAATCAAGTGAAGTATTCAAGTATATTGTACCTTAATTATGCAAATATGTATATATTTACCAATGTTCACAGGATAATGAGCTGAAATTACACAGTCATACACAAACCCACGCCCAAGGTACTTCAAAATACCTTCCCAGGGGATGGTTAATGCTCTAGATTTATTCCTGGGAGTGTCATTCACCTAGCTGAATTTTCTAAGAGGAATAAAAATAGAATCCCCTATCTAGAATCTTACCAATGCTTAGGCTGCATTTGTATATCAATGAAAGATGGGTTATTTTATAATATTCTTACCTTTCTGTTCTAGATGACCAGGGTTTCTATGTCTATAGAATAAACGTTCAGACTTTCTACATGGTGTCAGAAATCCTCTAAAACAACATGGAAACCAATGTCCCATACCTGGCAATGAATTGGACCAGGGTTAAATCTCAAAGAAGCATGGACAAGATTCAAGAGTCATACAGAGCTGATGTTCCAAGGAGCCCTTAGTGGAGAGACAGAAAAAGTGCAATGCACCTTACTGCTAATCTGGCTTGGAGATAAAGGGTGAGACACTTTTGGCAACTTTACACTCACAGCTAAAGAACAGGACAAAATTGAACTCTACATGGACAAGTTTGGTAAATATTTCCTTGCACAGTGCAATACAATGTTTGCAAGATATCTCTTTCATGAACATGATCAACAAGATGGTGAACCAGTGGATCAATAACTGATCTGAATCTTTTGGCTTGCGAATGTGCATATTCCACAACAGCCATGAGAGATGAAAAGGTAATAAACCAACTCGTACAGGGCTCCTTTTCAGCAAAAGTTCCAACCCAACTCTGTCACAAGCAATTACTACTGTGGGCACATATGGAAACCTAGGCGCAGCTCAGTACAATGTCCAGCCTGATATATGTGGCAGCCAAGCTTATCAAGAAACACACATAAAGCATGAAGTGGGTTTTGTCAGGAGGGCAAAGAAATCAAACCATGCCCCACCAGTAAGACAATACTATTTCTGTGGAGAAGAGTATTAACCTTCCCAAAAATGTCCTGCAAAGGAAAAAATATGTAGTTACTGTAACAAACCCAATCAATTTGCAAAGGTAGGCATAAGGAGCAAAAAGGAGGTGAACATCATTACCTTACCTTAAATTACCTTAAATCGCAGCTTGGAGCAATATAAGGATTATCCATCCTTGTGATGCTCCATGAGAAAAAAGAATTCGTTTGGTGTAGATTGTGGCTGTTAGATTAGACTCTTGTGGAGGACTCTGCAGCTTCCCAATTGTAAAGCAACTCCTGGCAGAGCCATTCCCTATCAAGGTGGGACTTGAACATGTCAGTTGAAGTAGCAGAAACTGTTTCTTCAGAGAGCTGGATCCACATATTGATGATTCTTTGGCTGAAGAAGTGGCTTCTATGTCTACTCGTGGAACGCTGCATGGAGAGCTTCAAAGAATGTCCTCTAGTACCAGAATGCAAGGGCAGTGCAAAGAGACTGGGAAGGGTATTTTTAGAGAGGATTTTTTTGGTTAAAATAATGTCACCCCTTTTCCGTCGGTATGTCAGCGTCAGCAGCTTCAAACGACGTAGCCTTTCTTTGTATGGAAATTTATTCATGTTGGTAACCATCTTAGTGGCATGACGCTGGACATCCTCAAGTAACTTCCTATCTTTTTTGAGGAAAGGGGCTGCCAATGACATTCCAACCTCCAGGCGTGGACGTACAAGCGCCTTATATAACTTCATAAGAACTCTAGGGTGTCGGCTGGAGATGGTTCTTTTTATGATACCGAGGGTTTTATTTGCAGGAAATGAAACAGACTTAGCATGGATGCTAAACTTAAATAGGTGATCTACAATAACCCCAAGATCTCTTTCATTGGAAACAGCAGAAAGGAAGTTGTCTTGAAGGAAATATTTATGATGCTTGTTATTTTTGCCAAAATGGATTACATGGCATTCGTCAACATTGAAAGTCAGAAGCCAAATGTTAGCCCATCTTTCTAGACTATCAAGATCTGTTTGAACTGATTGCTGGTCAGAGGAAGTAGCCGCTTTTCCAACTAGTTTTGAGTCATCAGCATAAAGGGTAATAAGATTTGAAAGAAGGGTGGGTAGTTTGTTAACATAGAAGTTGAAAAGTGTTGGTCCAAGAATAGTGCCCTGGGGCACACCACTTAATACAGTTGTGGGAGAAGAGAAATAAGGAGTTCCTTGCAAATCAAAAACTCTGACACTCTGTGATCTTTCAGAAAGGAAGCCCATAATCCACTGTACAACACCATCATTGACACCTGCAGCCCTCAATTTGATTATGAGGAATTCATGACAAACTTTGTCAAATACTTTGGACAGATCAAGAAGAATCATGTCGACAGGAAAACCCTCATCAAGCAGTGTAGTCACTAATTCATATGTTTGGATAAGGTTAGTGTCCACAGATCTACCAGATCTGAATCCATGTTGTGATGTGAAAAGGATATTATTGACCTCAAGATGTTCAATTAAGAGTTTTATTAACAAATCTCTCAAGCACCTTAACAACTGCAGAGGTGATGCTTATAGGACGGTAATTTTCTGCTGAGTCTCTTCGTCCCTTTTTATGGATCAGGGTATCATAAATCAACCACATCAAGCATACAAACATCAACCTGACAGCAATGATGAGCTCTTCATTGACACTATAAACATAGACAAAGGTGATGATCAGCCATATGTGAACCTCAAAATCAATGAACACGTCAGTTTCACTTTCAAAATTGGCACTGGTGCCAAAGCAAACAACATACCTGAAAGACTTTTTAATACTCTCAAACCATGGCCCAAAATCAATAAGATGCTACAAATCCTTACTAGTTTTGGGGACAGAAGATCCCAATGCTTGGTGTTAGCAGGCTTAACTGTACATACACCAACAGATGCACTGAGACACAGCCCTTCTTTATAGTGAAAGATACCTGTCCTAATCCTAGGCTTCAAAACCAGCCAGAAACTGAAATTAATTAAACTGATACTGACAGTTGAAAACTCAAAAATCTCAAAATCAACCCCAGTCATAGTGGAATTCCAAGACATATTCTGAGGTATTAGACAGCTTGAAGGTGAGTGTCACATAACACACAAAGAAGGAATCAAACCTAAGGCTACACCAGCCAGGTGCATCCCAATATACCTCCAAGACAGGTTCAAGAAGGAACTAGATAGGATGGAAGCACTCGGGGTCATTGAAAAGGTTGCTTACCACAACAATTGGATAAATGCTGCACTTACAAGCCTACAGGTCTGCATTGACCCACACGACCTGAACAAGGCCATAAAAAGACCCCACCACCTGATACCCACATTTGACAAAACAATACTGAAACACTCCAGTGCTAAATTTTTCACAAAGCTGGACACCCATCATGGATACTGGTTTCTTGCCCTTGACAACAAATCATGTCAGCTAACAACATTCAACACTCTATACAACCAGTAGAAGTTCAAATGCATGCTGTTTGAGTTGATTTCAGTGCAGGATGAATTTCAATGCTGCCTGGAAGAGGCATTTGAAGTCATCAAGGTTTTTATATTTGGGGAAACCATAGAAGAACATGACAACAATGTTTGCAGTGCATTAACCAGATCACGTGCAAAGGCTGTGAAATTCAACCTGAAAAAAAATGCATGTTTGGGTGCAATAACATACCATATTTCAGACACATAATATTGGAAGGTGGCATCCATCCAGACCCACGAAAGGTCCATGCACTGAAAGAAATGAGAGTCCTATCTACCAAGGATGAACTACAGACTATACTGGGAATGATGACATACTTAGCATCACTAAATCAGCCACTACATCATCTGGCAAAACAATGACAGCTCAAGTGGGAGCCACAACACAATACATCATTCAACAACATCAAAGAATCAATTTGCAGCTCATTGGCATTCTTTGATCCAAAAGCAGGGAACATCAAGCTACAAACTGACGCTCCAAAGTTTGGCCTGGGAGCCACCCTTCTTCAAAATGGGAAGCTAATCTCCTTTGCATTGCCCTTGTCAAACGTCACCAAGCAGAACTACTTGCAGATAGAAAAGGAACTATATGCTATCCTCTTTGGCTGCATAACTACCACCAGTACCTCTATGGCCAGAAGGTAATAATTTTATCTGATCACAAGCCTCTCAAAGTTACCCTAAATAGGCCAATGTCAAAGTTGTCACTAAGACTCTAGGAAATGCTATTGAGAATCCAACCATACAACTTCACAATAACATTCCACCCAGGTAATGGAATTCCAGTTGCCAATGCCCTGCCACACATGCATCTCCCTGAAGAAGATGGAGAGATGCATTCTGTGCAATATGTGCATTCTGTTATGTTGATCCAATCAATCAGCAATGGCAGACTTAAAAGGCTCAAATAAGAGACAGCAGCCAACACTCGATTGGTTGAGCTGCTTAGATAATCAAAAGTGGTTGGCCAGCATCTAGAAGAAATCTCCTAGCAACCCTCACTCCATACTAGAATTTTGGGCATGACCTAATGGTCATAGATCAAATTATACTAAAAGAAGATCTCCTGGTCATTTACAAAAACTCTTGCAAGGACATCCTCAACTGTATACATACATCATATCTGAGTATAAAAAAAACTAAACAGCAAGCTTGGTCAGTCATTTTTAGGCCAGGAAAGACAAAACATATGAAAGGATATTTCAAAGACTGCTATACATGCACCAGACTCCAGAATTCCAACCAGAAAGAGCCCTTGATGCTGCATGACATCCCTCACTTACCATGGAAGAAAATCAGTTGTAACCTCTTCTACAAAAACAGAGAATACTTCCTCATTACCATTTACTATTATAGTTGATTTTTTTTTAAGTTGATAGAGTGGGAAGCAGTGTATGTGCATACCAATTCATACCCTGTCTGAAAAAGCACTTTGCACATTATGGAATTCCTGGTGTGCTCATTTCCTGCAACAGACCACAATTCTCATCATATTTCTTCCAAAAATTCATATCACAGTGGGAAACATCTCACACTACATTTCTCCTAATCCCAGCCACACTCAGGCTCAGGTTGCAAAAGCTAATCAAGCTCTCTGCCTCATTAAGCACTCTTTTGTAACCAGAAAGTCATGTGTGGTTACAAAACTTTATAAATCCCTTGTCTGTCCCCACCTTGAGTTTGGCTTGACTTTGGCCTTTCCCCAAAATAAAATGGACACAAGAGCCCTTGAAAGTGTCCAAAAGAGAGCAACCAAATTGGTCCGTGGCTTAAATAATGTCTCTTACCAGGATCACCTAAGGTCTTTGAGACTTCCAACCCTTACATATTGAAGATATAGAGGAGTTGTGATCATGGCATGCAAAATTTTCAAATCCAGTCACCTGAACCAGATCTTCACCCCCTCCCTAGCTAACAATTCAAAAGGTCACAGTCTAAAGCTTCACCTGCCTGGATGTTGGAGAAGAGAACAACATGGCTTCTTTTCCATTCAGGTGGTCCCCCTCTGGAATAGCCTATCTGAGTCTACCATCCAAGCTGAGACTCCCCACTCCTTCAAGGCTGGAGTTGACAGGGCCTGGGAAAGGGCTGAGTGAAGGCTGGACTGGGAAGTTAAGCCAACATAATTACATCACTCACCACCAGCAAGAACTACAGGAGGACCTACCACCCTATCTTGCTGGCAAATGCAATTTAAGGTAAAGGGATTAGCAGAAAAGTCTGTACAGATGGACAAAGATATCCTAAGGAAAACCAATATTGCTGTAAACAATTTTGAGCTGATGCTGCTAGAGTACAGGGACACCCAAGTTGATGGTCTGGCTTCCCTATTCCAATTGCTAATGAGCAGAAACTTCAGATCAATAGTCCTATGCACCAAAGACCCTTCACCCCAAGCATTTTTGACAGAATCAAATGAAGCAAGAGTCATGCCAGAGCAAGTAATATGATTGATAGTCAAAGCAACTGAAACCCCTACGAATTGGAAAACCAGTACAGGTCAAAAGCCATAGCAAACTCTGGCAGGCAGGCATCATCATAATAGCAGATTTGAATTCAAGTTCCTACAAAGTAAAGACAAACAACAGAGCAACCTACAGAAGAAACATGGTATAAATATTGAGCTGCCAGACACTACTGAAATTCCTCATGCAGAAACACTAGCCTCAGACTAAGTCTATAAGAAACTCCCCCTGTAAAAATCTACAACTCCTTACTCATGTTCACAGCCTAACATTTCACATGCCCATACCTGTACCAAGTATCAATCACATGACCCATACAGAACTCCATGATACCCCCTATATACCCATATTGGTTGCTCTGTGAAGCCAGTCCAGAGGCTGAATCTGTGAAAAGAAAATCAGTGAAATAGAGGAGTAAGTCTAGCCTCTCCCTCCTTTTATAGCAAAGTAAATATTGTGAATTATTAGTAAAAAAAAAAGAAGAAGAGCAAGCCTAGCACCTCCTCATAAAGAGATACAACAATATATTATGGCAGTGTGTTTAGTAGTTTAAAAGGGACTTTGTTTTCCATTAATTTTTGTACTAGATTGCTAGTTCAGAAAAGTGGAAGGATGTAATATTCTTACCTTTCTGTTCTACATGACCTGGGTTTCTGTGTCTAAAGAAAAACATATAAACTTTCTATAGTTGTAATCATTACCTCAAAGATGATATGCTCTGGGGTAGTGAAGGATCTATTTCTCCCTTCTTTCTCAGACCATATGAGCCTAGAGTCAAAAGATAAAACTCAAACTCCTTTTCTTTAAAAGATAATTTTTATGTCCAATTAGTCTAACTAATTTTTTAACATTATTTTAGTTTAAAAACTAGAGACTAAGTTGCTTTATGGGACCCTATTAAGGGCTCAAAATGGAATTTGCCTTAGAAGCCATTATTGGATCTGGAGAGATCATAAAAAGGCCTCAAAATGTATTCAATTATATTATAGTTAAATCATCTGAGATTTATATCCTATTTAGCCTATAGTATAATGAGTTGAATTACATAACCACACACAAACCCAAGCCAAAGGTACTTCAATTTACCTTCCTGGAGAAGATTAATGAATCTATTCCTACAAATTTTATTCATCTAGGCTAATTTAATTGTCTAAGATTAATAAAATACATAACTAGAATTTTACCAAAGCTTAGCCTGTCCTCGTATATCCATGAAAGATGGGTAATTGTAATTGAAATCTGACAGCTGATAGACTCTGGGGTATTGATGCATCTATTTCTTCCTTCTTTCTCAGACCTTAGCCTACTAGGCTAGAGTCCACAGAAAAAAAAAACCTTGTCACAAAGACAAAAGTAGCAAATCTTTCTCTGTCAGAACAAGGTGACATAGTTCCTCTCTATCCATATAAAGTGGTATTCAGCAAAGATAGGGTCAATAGGCCTAAAGACTGTAAGCTAAACTGGAACTCAGCAATCAACTGAAGTTGACTAAGCAATTCCACTCAGAATCTTTAGCAGGTTGAAAAACAGCTTATCTAACTGTAGATTAGCGTAGGCCTAATATGAATACAGCTAAATCTTACCAAGTGAATTAAATCTACAGCAGAGTCTGAAGACCAAGTTAACTTTTCCAGACATTTTCGTTTTGAAAATTTTCGCCTAATTTTCACTTCAGTATGCTCTTCGTGAGTTTGAACAGAACTGCCGTGGGTGCCTTCGTCGTTCCAATCATTAGGACTGACTTAACTTTTCTGCCAAAATGTTCAAACAGATCCTGGACTTTGAAAAAATAGGCCACTGCCATCAGGAATTTATTTCTATGTTTTTAAACTAATCAGCTATTTTTAACTGCCAAAATATACTTTTATAAATATACTAAAATATTCAAACACATCCTGGACTTTCAAAAAAATAGGCCACTGCCATCAGGAATTATTTCTATATTTGTAAAATAATTACATATTTTTATTTATAGTCAAGATTCGCATTAAAATTAAGAGAATACTAACAATTTGTAGCTGAATAAAAATTTGATAGAATTTTATTCTCTTAATATATTTGATATTTTTGAGATCATTGTTTAAAAACATAACTAATCATATGTTTTGCTTGATATTTCTTACTTATTGACGAGAATTAAAATTGAATGCAGATATCTACTATAGGGATATCTCCAAAACAAACCCCATTACTTGACTCAAAGTAAGTTTATTAGCTTATCACAATAAATATTTTCTGATGTTAGCCAACTTGAGACCAACGGTGGTTTGAAGTATGAAGACCTTCATTCATTGAGGTAATCAATAAGTTTTGGGGGCATTTAATATAGTATTTTAAATGAGGAGCTCACTGTTAAACTTACAGCTATCTTGGAAAAAAATTGGATGAAGGTAGGCTACTTGGTAAGCCTAATATAGTGAATTTTTAGTATATTACACAGTATCTAGAATAGTACAAGGTTATCACACCACTTAGTATGTGGATTGCTTAAATTGGTTTTTGGCTACTTTTTATCATAGGTGTCATTTTGACTCTGAGGGGGCAAAGTGGATACGTGCTCCCGCAACAATTTTGAAGATGTAATTTATTCATTAGGTAAACCTAAATATTAGCCAATTTGTCACTAAAGTTTGTTTGAAATAAGAAAACACTCAATAGCTACCAAATCAACATTTGCATTTATCAAAAAAGGGTGGGAACACAAAATCATAAAATATAAAAAGGTAAAGGTAAAGGATACGGCATTAGACTTTACAGTCCCTACCGGCGGTGCTGATCTCCTAAAAAAAAAGAAAAAAAAAATCAACATTTACATTTGTCAAAAAAGGGCGGGAACACAAAATCATAAAATATATATCTCCTCAATTATTTTTAGTGGATTGTGAGCTTCGTCATACTTCTATTGATAGCTTGCTGTTAAAATAGTCCAGTATACTGCTCACCACATCCTATCGGGCAAATTTATCTCTCTCCAGATTTTCTTAAATTACCTTAGATCGCAGCTGGGAGCGACATAAGGATTATCCATCCTTGTGATGCTCCATGAAAAAAAAGAATTCGTTTGGTGTAGATTGTGGCTCCCGAACCTTCCTCCCAAAATCTTCTAAATTAAATAGAATCTTTTATACTTAGTATTTGATGTATTTAAAGCTGTATTAAAAGCTGAAGTCTGCCTTTTAACTACTTCCATGATCTTCCCTTTCACAATCTCCAGGCGTTTTAACCGTTTTGCTTTGGATTTTTTTCATCGCATGCGTCTTGTGAAAAATCGCAAGGATGATTGGTAAGAGTCTCATGTGTTCCTCCGCAAAATGCAACCCGCAGAGGTTTTTGCAGATCCCTGTTCTGTGTGAATAGTAGATTACAGTTTTTTCGAAGCAGGAAAGGAACGTACTAAAACTTTTCATGTAAAAGAAGAAGCACAAGAAAGACAGGCTTTTCAAATGGAAAAAATAAAAGGTTTGGACCTATGTAAAAGAAAGCTATTGTTACTTACTCATTTACTAATAATGTCTCTATGAGGACTGCTATTGAAGTCTTAAAAAAAGGACTTCCAACTCGTGCAAAATATGTTCCCATGGTAGCCTACATTCAGACTCTTTCTATCCACTGACTCCTTATCAACCTCCAGTTGAGGAACTATTTCCTTGGACGAAACCTCCAGTCCAAGGAAATACATTACCATGTTTGAAGGTGTTGCAAAACAGATCTCTGATCTAATCCTGTTTGTAATATCTACTTGCAAATTGATTTCTCAGAACTAGACATTTTTGGCAAAATTCTAGTTTAGCTACTTTTTGCTATCTTGGAAAGTGGTTAGGTTAGGAAAATGGGTATAATTGTAGTTGAGTGACTTCTTGCTGTCTCAGAAAGGCTTTAGGTTAGGAAAATGAAACTTTCAGGGATGGGTCTACAGGCCAAAGTATATCCTTGGAAGGTATTTTAAAGTACCCACCTCTACTCCTTATCCATTTAGAGAGGCCTGAAATTCACCTACATGACAGGTCTATACCTGTTAATATTTTGACAAAACAACATTTACCTTAATTTTCAGTTACCAGTTGCTTTTTCTGTGCCTTTAGTTCTGACAAGGCAATTCCTGTTATTTGAGCAGAATTCTGAGCCACCTCAATGTTTTTTTCAAAATTTAGGAAATATATTTGTATATCTTTAAAACCTTATAAATTGGGATTGAGCAAAGTTTTGAAGCTGAAAACAATTTTGTTGTACTTCATGCAAGCAGAAGATCTATTTTGCTAGATTTCACTTTTATAACACACATATTTTTCAAGGTCATCAAAGGTCAAGGCCATCTAGAGGGAGAAGGAGTAGAGGTAGGTACTTGAAAATACCTTCCTGGGACATACTTTAGCCTATTTTTAGTTCTGAAAAATGCAATTCTTGTTATTTTGACTAGAATTTTAAGCTATAGCCTACCAATATTTTTTTTACTAAATCTAGGAAATGTATGTATAGAACTGTGAAACCTCATAAATTGGGATTGAGGAAAGTTGTGAAGGTGAAAACAATTTTGTTGTACTCTGAAAGGTCTCACTTTCATAAAACAAAGATTTAAAGGTCATCAAAGGCCAGGGCCCTCTAGAGAGAGAAAGAGTAGAGGTGGTTCCTTCAAAATATCTTCCCAGGACATACTTTAGTCTGTAGACCCATCTCTGAAAGTTTCATTTTCTTAACTTGACCCCTCTCCAAGATAGCAAAAGTAACTAAACTAGAATTTTACCACATTTTCAAATGCAGTATGTTGCCATAATGACTCAGTTGAAAACTAAAATAGACAAGGTTCAAGCCTTCCTGCAATGTCATCAGTTCCCAGCAACCTTGGCAAAACAGAAAAGAAATCTAAACAAAAGGGGTCTATACCTAGCCAAGAAGGTGCTAAAACTTACAACTGAGACCTAGGTTAGCCCATTCTCAGACAAATGACTAGATCTCTCTCCACTATTTTTCCATGAATTGGGGCTGGATGACTAAGCACAAACTTATTAAGTAATTTGGTTAAGACTACTGATTGGTTCATTCTGTATTTTCTGTTCTCTCTGTATGTTTATTTTTGTGTTCTTGTTTGTATTTTATTTGTTTATATTTTTATATCTGGATTTAGGTGACAGACTACAAGTTATTTGTATTATTTATTACAATCAAGTTGTATACACATTATAATTGATTTTTGATAAAGCAAAATTACATTATTTTGGTTCCTGTTTATTAATGCTGGCACTTGTTGCTGGTGAATAAACCATACAAATAGCAAGATAAGCAGTAAGTGGTTACATAGCATTTTAATCTTGCTGGCCCTGACACCCCGTCTTTCATTATTCTATTTTAGAGTTATCCTATGTACTGTTTTGTTTTTATTATCCCTAATTTATCTACTTAAATTTTTACATCTGGAAGTGTATGAAAGGTTATATTGTAAAACTTTTATTATTTATTAAAATTGTGTTGTATATACATTTTAATTGCTGTATGATGAAGCATAGTTACATTATTTTGATTCCTGTTTTTCAATGTAGGTAATTACTGCAGGTGATTAACCCCCTACCAATAGCAAGTTAAGTGATACATGATCTAGTTCAATGAATATTAACTGAATTGAAACCCAAGCAAGCAAGTGGTTACAGAAGGCACAGATAACTCAAGTAATACAAATGCATATGACCTATTGGTCAAACCCAAACAATAACAACACCATCAGGCCAAAAAATGAAAAAAATTCTAAATTGTTGTAATTTCTAATTGTCTTTCTAATCTGTCTAAATTTCAGATTAGAGGCTTTTGTTAGTCTTGAAAGGTTAAATTTCTAGGAAAGTGCCTCTCCCAAAGGGGACATGCTAGAATGAAAAGAGGGACATTTAGATGGCTTATTTGGTAAATTTGAAGTTTTCAACATAATTTAGCAAAGATGAAAGTGGATGTATGACCTGATGTCTCTTCTTATGCTATTTTGTTATTCAACAAAGGTTTCTGGGGCAAATTTCATTTTGAGTCCTTCATTGGGCCCCAGAAGGTAAAACAGTCCATAGTAACACACAATTTTAAAACACTTTTCTTAAAATATGTGGAAAAATTGTCATTTGTAGCTGATTGAGGAATGGTTATTATTATTTTTACTAGTATTAATAGTAAAATGCAATTTGGAAACAAATTTGTAGGAATCAGAGGCAACACTAAAGTGTTGCCTATAGTAAAGGCCATATGGCTCCAATGTTTTATTTTTTTCCCCAGAGGCACATTGTATAAAAATCATTGTATAAACATTGCAGTGGGCTCATTTGATTGGAATTAGAAAGTTCTAGTGCACTTTTAAGCATTAAAAGTGATCAGAGGGCAACTAATGCCCATCCCATCTTCCTCCAAAACCTATTCAATAAAGATTTAGGTATTTTGTTAAAATTAGTTCAAACATCAGATAATAAAAACTCCAGGGTTGACAAAACCCCTGGGACCTAAGGGCAGGCATTGTAAGTTATGGCCTGGGGGCATATTGGTTCTTATAGAAGGGATAATTGTATAAACTTCAGAGAGGGCTCACTTGTTCAGAAATTGAAAGTTCTATTTAACTTTTTAAGAATCAAAAGAGATCAGAGGGCAACTAGCCCCTACCCTTCCCAAGCCCTTTTTTCCTCTAATACATCTGATAAAAGTTTTGAGATAGTCATATTGTTAAAAATAGTTTGAAAATCATATAACAAAAACTCCAGGGTCAACACACCCCCCAGGGGGGGAGACATTGTAAGTTATGCCCTGGGGGCATACTGCCCCAAAAATCAACTAGCTCTTTCCCCCCACACACCCTTTTTTCCCCACACCCATCTGATAAAAATTTTGAGGTAGCTATTTTGTTAATTTAGTTCAAACATTGGATGATAAAAACTCTGGGTTGACAAAACCCCCCAGGGGCAGGGATTGTAAGTTATGGCCTGGGGCATATATGGTTCTTATAGAAGGGATGCTTGCATAAACTTTAGAGAGGGTTTATTTGATTGGGACTTGAAAGTTGTAGTTCATTTTTAAGAGTCAAAAGAGATCAGGGGACAACTAGCCCCTCCTCCATGCCCTTTATTCTCCAAATATATCCAATATAAATTTTGACATAGCTATTTTGTTAAAAATAGTTCAAAGATCCTATAACAAAAACTTCAGGGTTGACACAACACCCCAGGGCCTTAAGACAGGTGCTGTAAATTATGCCCTGGAGCATATATGGTTTTTATAGAAAGGATGATTGTATAAACTTCAGAGAGGGCTCATTTGATTTGAAATTAAAATTATCTAGTTCACTTTTTTAGAATCAAAAGAGATCAGAGGGCAACTCCCACCCCCATATGCCCTTTTTTCCCCAAATACATCAGGTAAAAGTTTTGAGATGGCCATATTATTAAAAACAATTCAAAGATTGTAGAACAAAAACTCCTGGGTCAACACAAGCCCCAGGGCATGGGGGCAGGCATTGTAAGTTATATCCTAGGGTCATATATGGTTCTTATAGAAAGGATGCTTGTATAAACTTCAGAGATGATTCATTTGATTGGAAATAGAATGTTCTAGTTTACTTTTGAGAGTTGAAAGATATCAGAGGGCAACTACCCCCTCCACACATCCTCCCCCCAAACCCATCTGATGAAAATTTTGGGATAGTCATTTATTACAAATAGTTCAAACATCAGATAATAAAAACTCCAGGTTGGCAAAACCCCCCAGGGGCAGGCATTGTAAGTTATGCCCTGAGGGTGTATATGGTTCTCATAGAAGGGGTGCATGTATAAACTTTGATTGGAACTTGAAAGTTCTAGTTTGCTTTTAAGAGTCAGATTGATCAGAGGACAACTAGCCCCCCCCCACACCCTTTTTCTCTAAACTCATCTGATAAAAATTTTAAGATAGCTGTTTTGTTAAAAATAGTTGAAACATTGGATAATAAAAACTCTGGGCTGACAAAATCCCCAAGGGGCAGGCATTGTAAGTTATTCCCTGGGGGTATATATGGTTCTTTTAGAAGGGACTCTTATATTAACTTCAGAGAGGGTTCATTTGATTGGAAATCTAGATCTAGTTCACTTTTTAAGAGTCAAGAGAAATCAGAGGGCAACTAGCTCCATCCCCCGTTGTGCCCCTTTTTCCCCAAATATATCCAATAAAATGTTTAGATAGCGATTCTATTAAAAATAGTTCAAATATTGGTCAATATTCCTATTACCTGAACAATTGTTTAGGATCATGAAACTATTGTTAATAGATGCATTTTGACTTTTTAAACATCTTTTCTCTCTTGCAAAATTACTGCAAACTCACCGTTATGGAGTTATTATATATTTGCACATTAGGGGGGGGGGGGGTAGTAAAGCATAGCATATATTAAATACAGCAATGGTTAGTTTATGTATTTAATTTATGCTATGCTTTACCCCAACCCCCCTAATGTGCAAATATATTGCCCAAATTTGTTTCTAAACTATTACAGATTCATGATTTCAAATATCCAATCAACAAAAACAGAAATGATTACAATTCTATATGTGTAAGTACAGGATATTTGGGCTGGAATAACTCCATAATGGTGAGTTTGTGGTAGTTTTGCAAGAGAGAAAAGATGTTCAAAAAGTCAAAATGTATCTACTAACAATAGTTTCATAACCCTAAACAATTGTTCAGGTAATAGGAACATTGACCAATATTTGAACTATTTTTAATAGAATGGCTATCTAAACATTTTTATTGGACATATTTGGGGAAAAGGGGCCACAAGGGGGGAGGAAGCTAGTTGAAACTTTTTGCAATGAAAAACGAAAAAAAGTTAACTTAAAAAAAACTTCCAGAAAAAGAAGTTTTTCAAAAAAAAACAAAGATCATATTAAACTTCAGATCAGCAGGTTCAAATACCTGTTAAAGTTCAAACTAGAAACAACAAGAAATTACTATTAAAGAATAAATAAAACCCAAACCAACAGAAATTAAACAAATAATCATAGCAAGAAAACATACAAGAAGTACTAATATAAATGAATAAATTATAAGAAATTACTATTAAAGAAGAAATGAAACCGGAAAACGAACAGAAATTAAATAAACAATCATAGCAATCAAACATATAATAGCTACTAATATAAATGAATAAATAAATCTTAAAAGGAGTGAAACTTAAATTGAATATTCAAATCAAGATTTAAACAAACAAAAATCAGTGCAAACAAGAGTTTGGCTTTTACCTCCTTTTCTCACTGTAAATTTCTAAAACCTACTGCATCATTGGTGCTTTACTGAAAACTATATGTGTCTTGAACATTCTTAGAAAGTACAAATAAAATTAAACTGAACATTTGATATATAATGATATAAATTGTTGAAAGATAATCAGCTCAAGATTTTTTTTGTTGTAATTTTATTTTCATTTCCAATGTTGTAATAAGTACAAAAAAATATTTGTAATATAATTCGTTTTCAGTAAAGCGCCAATGATGCAGTAGGTTTTAGACTTTTATAGTGAGAGAAGGAGGCAAAACCCAAACTTTTGTTTGCACTGATTTTTGTTCGTTTCAAGCTTGATTTGAAAACTCAATTTAAGTTTTACTCGTTTTAAGATTTATTTATTCGTTTATATTAGTAGCCTACCTATTGAGTGTTTGTTTGCTATGATTGTTTATTTGCTTACTGTTTGTTTGGGTTTCACTACTCTTTAATAGAAACTTTTTGTAATTTATTCATGTATATTAGTACTTTTTGTATGTTTTTTTGCTATGATCATTGTGTTGCTAGAGCAACATATTGGTTTTGTCCTGTTTTTTTTTTTTTTTTTTTTTTTATGCCGCCGATCTCGGCTTATTCCTGGAAACTGGTAAGGGTCTAACCTGTGCGGTTTTTACGGAAAGTGTGGACCTCAAGCTGGATTGATGAATATGACATTACAGCTTGGAAAGGTCCACAGAACTCTTGCCTGGGGCCAAAAAGGATGGGTTTTGCTTGTCCATGAGCCAGAGCCTATGGTGTGCGAAGTGAAGTGGAGTTGTATAGCCTATGTCAGAGAGAAGTGTCTGAATTTTTGCAGCCAAGCTTTTGTTTCATCAAACCATGTTTCTGCTTTCAAGTGGAAAGTGCTGTTCTAGCAGGCAAGCAGGCAGTCACTACTTTCAAATTGAAAATGGACTAAAATCTATAAGTGTTAAATATATGCGGCAGTTACTCGGCCCCACAGCCAATATATCTTCTTTGAGTGATAAATAGAAAAATTAACAGAAGCAAAAAAGTGGCATTTTCTCACAGGTCCAAAAGTGCTGCCGTGATTTTGGCTGGGTTTATCATTTGTTTTTTTTTTGGACTTGGGATTGAGGTAGAGAAATATTATCAGATGTACCTCTTGAACTTTAAAAGTTCTGTCATTGCTAAAGAAATTGGAGCTTATCCTTTGCTCCTTTCTAAGTGGTGATGTTAAAAAGTTGGCCTATGGCAAAAAAAATCAACTTTTGAAATAAGACAGATAATTTTTTTTTTCGACGGCAATTGATAGCTCTTGATGAGCTGATCAAAGTATATGTCATCCATTTTTTTGTACAAAAACTCCTTCATGAGAATTACTAGTTTGAAAGTTTCAAGGCCAATACCAATTGTGAGACAAGTAGAGGACTTGTAAGCAACAGTCGGCTGTTAGACCATAATCATCTTTGGCAATAAGGGGTTTGCAACTTTGGCTAGTTGGTGTACCTATTATTTGTTTCCAGTGTATTTGATGGTAAGACCAATTTGGTTCCAGTGGTAAGACGTGCAGGGGACTTGTAAGTAATAATCGTCTGTTAGGCTACAATCAGCTTCAGTGAAGGAGGGTCTCTAACTTTTGCTAGTTAGTGTAACCTACCCATACTCACTGTAACCTAGAATTAAGTGTTTGCACAATGAGTACAAACAATAATGTAAAACAATGAGGTAGTTTCGTAATAATTAGTGTCACCTATGGTATTTTAATCCTGAAAAGTTACGGATAGCTTTATAATACCAACTAGGTTATATAAGATATTGTTCCAAGTTTTCATCCATCACGATGTCTACAATTGAAAAGGATAAATTTCAACTGGCTACAAAGTCAATTTAGTCCCTTCTTTCGATATTCTTTTTTATTGTTTTTTTTTTCAATGCTGAGGAATAGCCTTTGATCATGTGATTACTGATTGTGTTCTTCTTTGAACATAACGTTTTAATTCTTTGATAGGCTGACAACTTCAGCGTTTAACCGATAGCAAAGAAACAAAACCAAAGTGTTGCTCTTGCAACACTTTCTTTGGCGAAGCCGGAGAAAGGTTGCTGCAACACTTCACGTTGCTCATGCAACATAGGTCTAATTTATTTTATTTCTGTTCGTTTTGGGTTTCATTTGTTCTTTAAAAGTAATTTCTTGTCGTTACTAGTTTGAATTTTAACAGGTATTTGTATATGCTGATCTGAAGTTTAATATGGCCTTAACTTTCCTTTGAAAAACTTTTGTTTTTGGAAAGGTTTTTTAAATTAATTTTTAAAAGGGGCTTGTTACTCCTTGAAAATAACATCACAGCAAAACTGACATCATTTTTGAGGGTTTGTTTTTAAAATACCCTTTTACTATTAAGACCAATGGAAATAAAATTACTGTTCCCAAATCATCTACAAATGACAATTCTTTTTCACAAGCCAGTTTTTTTTAATATGTTTTAACCTTCTGGTTACTGTGGGCTGTTTTGAGCCCTTTAAGGTCACAAAATGTAATTTCCCCACAAAGCAATTTTTGAATTATGAATGAGCATAAAAAAGGCAACAAGGAATGTATTTAATCCTAGCTAAATTATGCAGTAAACTGCAAATTTGCCAATAGCCTTACACTATATAGCCAATCAAACTAAAAAAAATAAAATAATAGGCAGACTATGCATTAGTGTAGAGTTAGACCCACTCAAAAGAAAACGCTAACAAGTTGTAGAAACAACTTTAAGAAATTTTAAAATACTTACATATATCATTCCTAGATGTCCTTCATTTTACTTTATCCTTCCCCTCTTTGCAAATATATATCCCAAATTATATATATTCTATGAATTTTACCATAGGTCTCCTGTCTCCCTTTTCTTCAAATTGATTAAATGGTAAACTCGCCCAGTAGGGGGGGGGGGGGGGGTAAAGTGAAGTACCTTACCTTAGTTCTTCCAGAGGCACACTGGGCATCAGTGAGTAGTCTCAAATTTTCCCTCAAGTGGGATGCTGTATAGATGTTCTTCCGCTTTTGGATATTACTCATCTGGAGGGTTCCTCCTGTCCTGTTTACATGTTCTTCAGAGCACGTTCTTTGGTCTTTCTTGATGACGATGCATTCTAGTTGCCAGTAGTGGAGTATTTTAGGAAGTCCATGATCTGGTATACAGAGTATATATCCAAGGTGTCATCATCTTTGTTGCCTCACAAGAGAGGTGATGTCTGGTTGGCATATGCAAGTACAGATCTTGATGTGGCTGACATGGTCCTTCCAGTTGATCCTTAGAATTCGACTTGATCCTCAGGAATGAGTTCTGAGCCTGCATGATCCATTGGGAAGGTATTTTGTATTAGGGTAAGATGCCCTGTAGTCAGACAGCTAAGTACTATTTTATGACACTTGGTATTAACCAAGTGACATATAGCAATCATAAATTCTGTTGGTCTGTCGGTCTGTCTGTCGGTCGTGGTTTTGCTACTTTAGGCACTTCCAGGTAAGCTAGGACGATCAAATTTGGCAAGCGTTTCAGGGACCAGACCAAATTAAATTAGAAATAGTCGTTTTCCTGATTTGACCATCTGGGGGGGGGGAGTGGGGGGCCGGTTAATTCGAAAAAAATAGAAAAAATGAAGTATTCTTGACTTATGAGCGGGTGATGGGATCTTAATGAAATTTGATGTTTGGAATGATATTGGGTCTCAGAGCTCTTTATTTTAAATCTCGACAGGATCTGATGACATTGGGGGGAGTTGGGGGGGGACCTAAAATCTTGGAAAACACAGAGTGGAGGGATCAGGATGAAACTTGATGGGCAAAATAAGCACAAGTCCCAGATACATGATTGACATAATCGGAACGGATCCGCTCTCTTTGGGGTAGTTTGGAGGGGGGGGGGTTACTTCTGAAAAATTAGAAAAAATTAGGTATTTTTTAACTTACGAATGCGTGATCAAATCTCAATGAAATTTGATATTTAGAAGGATATCGTGTCTCAGAGCTCTTATTTTAAATCCGGACCGGATCTGGTGACATTGGGGGGGAATTGGGAGGGAATTGGGAGGGGGGAACCTAAAACTTGGAAAACACTTAGAGTGGAGGGATCAGGATGAAACTTGGTGGGAAAAATAAAGACAAGTCCTAGATACATGATTGACATACCGGAACGGATCTGCTCTCTTTGGGGTAGTTGGGGGTGGGGTTAATTCTGAAAAATTAGAAAAAGTGATTTTTAACTTACGAACGGGTGATCGGATCTCAATGAAATTTGATATTTAGAAGGATATCGTGTCTCAAAGCTCTTATTTTAAATCCTGACCGGATCTGGTGACATTGGGGGAAGTTAGGGGTGGGGGAACCTAAAATCACGGAAAACGCTTAGATTGGAGGGATCGGGATGAAATTTGGTGGGAAAAATAAGCAGAAGTCTTACATACGTGATTTACATAATTGTAACGGATTCGCTCTATTGGGGGGGGGGGGGGTTAATTCTGAAAAATAAGAAAAAATTACGTATTTTTAACTTACGAAGGAGTGATTGGATCTTCATGAAACTTCATATTTAGAAGGACCTCAAAACTCAGATCTCTTATTTTAAATCTCAACCGGATCAAGCGTAATTGGGGGGGGGGGGCAGTTGGGGGGACCAGAAATCTTAGAAAATACTTAAAGCGGTGAGATCTGGATGAAACTGGATGGGAAGAATAGAAACCTGTCTAAGATACGTGACTGACATAACCGGACCGGATCTACTCTCTTTGGTGGAATTGGGGGGGGGGTAATTTTGAAAATTGAAGTATTTGTAACTTACAAAAGGGTGACTAGATCTTAATGAAATTTGATATTTAGAAGGATCTTGTGCTTTAAGTTCTAATTTTAAATTCCGAGCAGATCCTGTGACATTGGGGGGAGTTGGAGGGGAAACCGGAATTCTTGGAAAATGTGAAAATATGGGGTATTTTTATCTTACGAATAGATGATCGGATCTTAATGAAATTTGATTTTTAGAAGGGATTCATGTCTCAGAGCTCTTATTTCAAATCCCGACCAGATCTCTTGACATTGGGGGAAGTAGGAGGGGGAAATCTTGGAAAAACACTTGGATTGGAGGAATTGGGATGAAGCTTGGTGGATAGAATAAACAAATGTCCTTGATACGTCATTGACAGAATCGTACTGGACTCGCTGCCTTTGGGGGAGTTGGGGGAGGGGTTCAGTGATTTGGCGAGTTTGGTGCTTCCGGACGTGCTAGGACGATGAAAATTGGTAGGCGTGTCAGGGAGGTGCACAATTTGACTTGATGAAGTCGTTTTCCCAGATTTGACCATCTGGGGGGCTAAAGGGAGAGGAAAAACTAGAAAAAATGAGGCATTTATATCTTACGAGTGGGTGATCGGATCTTAATGAATTTTTATATTTAGAAGGACATCGTGACTCAGAGCTCTTATTTTAAATCCTGACCGGCATTAAGCCTCTTATTTTTCTTTTTAAATCAATCTATTGATTCATAAAATTTTGTTAGAGCTCATACCATATGATCTCTTGGCTCTTAGCTCTTCTCGCCTCGTCACAAGTGCCATATGAGCTCTTAGCTCTTGAAAGTTTTAGTTTTAATGTTTCTATCTTTATGGTATTTAAAATTTCTGTTACAAACTTTTATTTTGAAGTTTTGGTTTTGCAGTTTTAGTTTAAGGCTTTACAAATATTTTTTTGCATTAAGTTTTCAGTTTTAAGGTTTTGATTTTACAGTTGCAATTTTAAAGTTATTTTTATAAGTTCTAGTTGGAAATTGTCAGTTTTAAAGTTTTTGTTTTACAATAGCTTTAAAAAATAAAACTGTTAAAACTAAACCTTTAAAAGTATAACTCACATTAAATCTGAAAAAATTTAAATTCAAAATTTTTACATTAAGAAAAAAGAACTAAGGCCTAAACTTTAAAACTGATAATTTACAACTTTTAAAACTAAACTTTTAATACTGAAACTTTTGTAAATAATTTCAAAGTTACAACTTCTAAAATGAAAAACATTAAGACCTAAACTTTAAAACTTGTAATTTGAATCCAGGACTTTTTTTTTACTAAAACCTTAAAACCAACACTTTTAAAACTAAACCTTTGTAACTAAAATTTCATAACTGAACTTGAAAAGTAAAACTTCAAAGATAAAAGTTTAAAATTAATACTTCAGAACAAGAAAACATTAGCATTAAAGCTGTCTTTAAAACGAAAACCTTCAAACCAAAAACTTTTTAAAACTTAAAAAGTTAAAATTTAAGTTTGAACCTTTAAAAGTAAAACCTTAGAAAAAACCTTTAAAACAAAAACTTTAAAATTCAAAGAAACCTTAAGATCCAAATTTTATTACTAAAATCTTTAAAGCAATAAGCTTTAAAATAAAAAAAAACTATTAAAATAAAACTTTATAAATAAAAACGAACTTTTAAAACTACCTTTTGAAACGGAAAATTTAAAACAAAAGATTGAAACGGAAAATTTAAAACAAAAGATTGAAACATTAAAACTGACAACTTAAAACTAAAACTTCTAAAAATAAGTTTAAAATTAAAACTTCAAAACAAAGTTTATAAAAGAAAGTTTAAATGCCGGAAAAAAATTAAAACCTTAAAACTAAAACATTAAAGGTAAAACCGAAAACTTTAAAACAATAGCTTCAAAAATAAAACTTTTAAAACCCAAACTTTAAAACTGTAACTTTCATATTAAATCTGAAAAAAATTTAATTCAAAATTTTTACATTAAAAAGGGAACAGCTTTAAAACTTATAATTAAAAAAATTTTAAACTGAACTTTTAATACTGAAACTTTTGGAAAAATTTTCAAATTTTAAACTTCTAAAATAAAAAACATTAAGACCTAAACTTTAAAACTTGTAATTTGAATCCAGAAAACTTTGTGACTAAAACCTTAAAACTAATGCTTTTAAAACTGGAATCTTTGAAACTAAAATTGTATAACCAAACTTTAAAACTAAAACTTGAAATTAAAATTTTAAATCTAATACTTAAGAACAAGAAAACTACAACATTAAAGTTGACTTTAAAACGAAAGCCTTCAAACCAAAACCTTTTTAAACTATTACTTTAAAACTAAAAACTTTTAAAAGTAAATATTGAAATTCAAATCTTTAAAGGTAAAACCTTAGAAAAAACAAAAACTTTAAAATTCAAAGAAATTTTAAGATCTAAACTTTAAAACTAAAATCTTTAAAACGATAAGCTTTAAAATAAAATCTTTTAAAACCAGAATTTTAAGAATAAAATAACTAAGATTTAAACTTGAAATCTGACAGTTTGAAAACAAAAACTTTATGCCTAAAACCATTAAACAAAAATTTTAAAACAAAACCTTTATAAAAATAAACATAGAAATTAAACTTTAAAACGAAAAATTTAAAACAAATATTGAAATTTTAGAAATGACAATTTATCACTAAAATTTATAAAAATAGTTAAACAATTGAAACTTTGTAATTAAAGTTTAAAACTGAAAATTTAATGTAAAGAAATTTTGTAAAACCTTAAAACCAAAACTTAAAAATGGAAGTTTACAACAAGAATTTTAAAGGATAAAAAAGTAACTTTAGGACCTAACCCCTAAAGTTAAAATCTGTAAGACTATAAAGTGTAAAATAAAAAATAAAAACTACTTTTTTAAGTTAAAATCTAAAAAGCTATAACTTTTCGAAACTAATCAATGACAAGTATCCGCTGTCCAAATAAAAATAATGGTAATTTTTAGTTTACAAAGTTATTTTTATGGGAAAAAGGTTGAAAACCCCTTAAGTTTGATAATATGCGCCAAAGGATGTCGTCCAGCTGGTGCATCGTGCCACGCTGACTTTAATTGCCTGGAGTCGTTAGAAGAATCGCTATCGGGGGTTTTTTCATTAGGTTTAAACGATCGATTCTTATGTAAACGGATATTCTTGCAGAAAAATACCCAAAAAGTGTCATATGTATGATAGTGTGTGCCAGAGGGTCAGGCATACTCTGGCACGTTGATGTGAAATGTCACGGTGTATCACGGAGGATTCTCTGTAAAAAATGAACTACTTAAAAAGATGGATTTAAGGTATGATTTATAACGAGAAAATATTTGGAACATGTCTTAGGAAGGATGAGGGGTGCCAGAGGGCTAGTCATAGTGTTGCACGTTGACGTAAAATGGCATAGCGGATCACGGAGGGCTGGCTTGCAAAAACACGAACAAATGGATTTAAACCATATTTTTAACAGGAAAAAACCTGAAAAGAATGTCGTAGGAATAGGGGTGCGAGTGGGTGTCGTGTGCCATCCATATTTTACCACGGTGGCGTGAGTGTTCATTGGGGGCATCACGTTGGGGGTGGAGTGCTCACAAATGAATGGACTTAAGGCATATTTTTATCATGAAAATATCTGAAAAATGCCTTAGGAGTGATGAAGTGTGCCAGAGGGTGCCGTGTATGATTCATAGTTTGCCATGGTGACCTGAAACGCTTGGACATGGTGACCTGACTCGGCGCACACCCACGTTTGCGCCGTCATTACGTAACACCCACGTGTGCATTGTCATTATGTAACATCATACGTATCCGCCGCCATTACGCAACACCCATTATGTCCTCCTCAGTTACAAGCGGGAAATCCCCACGGGTCCTAAAGAAATAAGTCACGCGAGAATACCTCATCCTTAACACAGTAAACATTTCCTTTAAATAACATACAGGTGTACTATAGTATTGCATAACATCCCATGTGTTCCCTGTCATTACGTAACAGTCATGTATGTGCCACCATTACATAACACTCAAGTGTGTGCTGCCATTATATAGCACCAACGTGTGCATCGTCATAATGTAATACCTACTTGTGCGCTATCATTGCATAACACCCACGTTTGCGTCTTCATTACGTGATATCCCACATTTGTATTGTTGTTACGTAACATCCCACGTGTGCACCACCATTACGTAACATCCAAAGTGTGCGCTTTTATTACGTAATAGTCACGTGTGCGCTGCTGTTACGTAATGTCCCAGTGGTGCACCGTCATTACGTAACAGTTACGTGTGGGCCATCATTACATTACAACCATGTGTTTGCTGCCATTACTTAACACCCACATGCCCCTGAAGTCTAGCATGTCACGCGAGATTACGTCATCTATATATATAAAAATAAGTTGTCTGTGTGTGTGTGTGTGTCTGTCGAGTGACGTCATGTTTTTGTGTCGACTGACGTCATGTTTTCGACTGACGAAATTACAGACCGGGACATCGGGACACAAATAACGACCGGGACACCGGCACATAGGGAATATAAATGACGACCGGGACAATCAAAGAGAAAGCAACCGGGACACAAGGAATGTTCGATTAGCAATCACCATCAACAAAGCACCGGGACACAAATGACGACCGGGACACAGGGAATATAAATGACAACCAGGACATAAGTAAAAAAAAACTAAAAAAACTAAAAAAAAGGTAAAAACTACAAAAAAATTAAATAGAAAAAAGAAACTAAAAACTAATAAAAAAAAAAACTAAAAAAGCTAAAAAGCTAAAAAAACTAAAAAAGAAAAAAAAATAAAAAAGAAAAAAAAATAAAAAAAGGAGAAAAATGAAAAATAAAGGAGAAAAACAAAACTAAAAACATAAAAATAAAAAAACTAAGAAGAAAAAAAAACTAAAAAAAAAAGTAAAAACCAAAAAAAAACTAAAAAGAAAAAAAGGCGAAAAGTAAAAAAAAATATTTCATCATATACCATTTCAAAAACGAATATATATACAGACCGGGACACCGGGATACAAATGACGACCGGGACAGGGAATATAAATGACGACCGGGACACAGGGCCACAACTACAACGGGGACGCCGGGGGGCACAGGGGGATATATAAACGACGACGGGGACACAGGGAATGTTCGATTAGCAATCATCATCAACAAAGCTCAAGGGCTGGTACTTCTTGGTACTGAAACTTGGTGCTGGTACTCAAACATGCTGGTATTTCTTTCTTCGCAAGTTTTTTTAGTAACCTATTATATCCCCCCCCCCCGCTAGGAAAAAATCCTGGATCTGCCCCTGCTTAGAGGGATCCTTTTGTAACCGTGTCTTTTAAGGTAAAGAATCACATTTCATAAAGAAGCTCTAAGATTTCAAAAAACAGTTGTTTTTAAGTTTTAAGTCTTACAAAAACAAATTTCTCGTACTTTGTTCTGCATCTAAAAAGCATCATGAATTTCAAAGTCTATACATGCTATATATTGCATAGATTGATACCACTTTTTTATTAATGTGTCAGACTTTTTTTTTCACCCGTGAAATTTCAGATTCTGTTGTGTCTAATGGTTGTTTACGAGCTTTTATTAAGGAAAGGAAACTTTTTTATGATTTTTTAATTTATTCGTATTTTTTTTTAATCATACCATACATTCAATTGTAATTTTTGTAAGGGTGACATAGCCTTTGTTTTGCCTCTGATAGATTGTTCAAATTATAACTAGATTCCTGGCAATTAACACTTAATTTGGTGAATAAAGGTTAATTCTCAAAAAGCAAAAACCACCAGAAAAACCTAAAATTCGGTCACAGAACATATCTATATTAAGTACTATATCTTGATGATTCCTACTATAACGTTATTTTGTTTCTTACTCAATAACAGTTTTTATTAATTGTAGTAATTTTGCAATTGCTTGTTACACTAATTTTCCTTTGACAAGTGCTTTAATTAAAATTCTAATGGGCAATTTTTATATTTGATTTTCAGTGGAACGTGTTGACGGTCTCTTTATAATTTACTGTTTTTTTTTTTTTTCATCTCTCAGTTTCATTCCTCAGCCTTTTTGGCTTTTTGTGTATGTGTGTGTGGGGGGGGGGGGGTTCCTCATTTCAGTTTCATTAGATTGGCACCTTTTAAACGGTTTTAAATTAGCCTAATAGCCGACTGGCTGTTGCTAACTTAAAAGCTAACATCTTAACTTATGTATAAGTAACTGGAAATTCTATCATTTTAGGTTTTTTTTTCTGATGAATCATTGACTCTGTCAATTCGATGGACTTTTTTCCAATTACTAATTGACCCTGGTAAACCAAAAATAAAAATAAAAACATCTGAAAATAAACGTTTATTTTATAATTTTTAAACAAAGTCAGAATTTTCTGTGTTTTATATATAACACAACAGTTGTCCAAATCAGATTTATGACTCATGTTTTGTGCTTTCGAATGTGAAATTTCCAGGGGTAAACTTCCTTCTGTTCAACGAAACCTATGAAAACCTTTTTGAGGTGTCCTTGTTATTTGAAATTCGTCGCTGACCCTCGTTTTTTCTTAAGTGATAAGATGTACGTGATCCCGTTTTCTGTGCAGGGTTATGATAGTATCTACATTTATCTCCATACTGACAGCAGCCTTTTTCGTAATACCGACAAAATACTCTTTTTTCATCTGACGATTGTTTCAACTGGATCTTGGATTTTTCTATATTCTGCTGAATTTGAGTCTGCTTTAAGTCGTCTCCGGTTTCTCTTCTTAAGTGAGGCGGGGTATACGCTTTTGATGGTGCTCCACTTCTCACAGAAGTCTCATCTTTAGGAATTCCGCAGATATAATTGAGTTTAAGAGTAACAATTTCTTTTGCATCAGTTTGTGCCTCAACGAAAATATTAAAGGACACTTTTTTGTCTTGTTTTTGAGTTGGCTTTGTTTTTGGGTTCTTCATAGCTGATTTCAATTGTCCTTTCTCGCTATCAGCTGATGCAGTCGGTTGTTTACTACAACACATACAGTTGTCATCTTTCTGGCAATTCCCTTCTTCACACTGGTGACAGTGTCCTTGTTTTGCCTCTGATTGATTATTCAAAAGAATTTTAGATTCCCTGCAATTAAAATCTGGTTTTGCTGCAGAAGTTTCTTCTTCTTCTTCTCTGAGGGCATTTACAACAGGTTGAGATGGCTGCTTCGTGTCTGAAATCTCGGTAGAATCGTTTTTTGATTCCTTTGTAGGTTGGCTTAGTGTTAGTATTTTACTTGAATCTATTGTCGCGGCTGGCTTGAGTCCGCTGTTTTGCTGTTTGCTATCGTCTTGGTCAGTACCGTTTCTGTGTAAAGATGCATGTTTTTCTTCGATTGATTTTGTTTCTTTTTCATTTGTACGCACATCTCGGCTACTATATCCAGTGCTTCTCAAAAATTTCTTTACCGGCATTATAAGGATATTGTTGCTTTTAAGATCTGGCACAGTATTAACAAATGGCCTCACTTGTGGCACTATTTTAGCTAATTTCTTCGTCCACACTGCCTTTCCGTTGCAGAATTTAATAACTGGTTTCAGTGCCGCTGAAGACTCATAGAAGTACCCATCTTGCTGGTATTCATCTAGATAATATTCTGATTCCTCAGGATAATAGCAATTTTGATAGCTCATTTCTGTAAGCATTTTGTCAAATGTTGTACATGTAATACTTTTATTCATTCTGATACCATTCCCTTTAGTGCAAGTATATTTATACCAAAGATGACGTCATACTTAGTCTCATTGTATGTTCTATTTGAGTGACGTCATTAATGATGTGACGTCATGTATCATGATCCAAGGACTTTTGATGGGGGCACCGTCATCCATGGCCGATACTGTCTCTATTTTATCATATCGTTAAGGATCTCGAACCTTATAACTTACCATTGAAAAATTATCTTTCCGGACAGCGCTCAAATCTAGAATTTGGTTTCGCTTATCTTCTTCCTTTTTTATTGTTTTCTATTGAGTTTGTCTGTAGTTTTTTGTTATTTTTTAAAAAAGAATGTGAAACTTTACAAACAACTAGTTTTGAAAATGTTCCCCAATAAGCCTGACAAAAGAAATTTGTTGTAGTATTTGTAGCTCAAAGATGAGAACTGGTAGCTAGATGATATTTGTAGCTAGATGATAGCTAGCAGTGGACACTGTTTAGAGTTAGTGGTGGATCCAGTCAAGGGTGCAACCCCCCCCCCTCCACTAACGTAGTAATGGATTTGGGGTTGGGACTGCTTACTCTGGTTGGGGTTGAGACGATGTAATACTTTGGCGTTATTTGTTGTAGTTGGTTTTTAGTAGTGGAGTTATAAATAAGTTTTTAATTGTTAAGAGCGTTTCTTTTTCCAATTAAGTATGAAACAAAGTTTCAGATACTTTATGTAGTATCTGTTAGATTTTACTGATGACGCATACTGCCTAAAAGTATTTAATTAAGTTTAGGTTTATCAGGGGAAGTCAGAAAATCTTCATTTCTTATTAAAAAGGAGGGAAAACTTAAAATCATAAATTTTTTAAACTGTTGAAAAAGTATTTCAGGACTGAATTGTCACAACAGGGCTGAAAAAACTTAATATTGAAACTTCTTTTTCCCGTCAAAGATTTCTTTTCGAGTCTTGGTATGGCACAGAAGCAAAGAAATTGATATCATTACTTTTTCGGGCTCTCATAAAATTTGGGTTTGCTTTTTTTTTGCGAAGCGGGGTGGTTTTTACAATACTGTTGTTCTCTTGAGGGTTTGTATAATAGAAATTAAATATGTGAGAATTGCAAAGATATTATTGATTCGCATTTTGAATTCCGATTAGCAAATAGTGGCCACTTTGCTGTGTATTTTCACTTAATTAATGCTTTGTGTTATATCACCGCCTGTGTTCATCATAAACATTTAAAAAAGGCCAAACTCTTTAGAAATATCTGGCCTTTAATAAGAGTTCGTATGCACTTAGAACTAAGTATACGAGTCAAAAAATATCCCTTCAAAGGTCGGAGTAATCAGTTAAGAAAAATTGATTTTCAAGAAATCGTTTATAAAAAGAAGGCAAATAATTATGTGTTTATTTTTTTTTTTAGCTAGCTATAGATGGGTGTCTGAATTATCAGTTTAAGTCAGTGGAATGGTATTGATTTTTTTCAAACATTCTCTAATAAAATGGATGAAAAAGGGGAAAATCACACCATTTGAACTAACCACATATTGCTTCACCAATATGTAATATTGAGGATTTTTGTACTAATTTTGATGAATGCAATCTCATCATATTTCCACGATTAGTTGTTTATAAATCAAATTTTTTCAGGACAATTCTCTTACTTAATAATGATTCTAAGCTGAATATCAAATTTTTATGGCACTTGGTATTTGCCAAGTGACATACAGCGATCGCAAATTCTGTCGGTCTGTCTGTCCCGGTTTTGCTAGTTTGGGCACTTCCAGATAAGCTACGACGATGAAATTTTGCAGGCGTATCCGGGATCAGACCAGATTAAATTAGAAATAGTCGTTTCCCCAATTCGGCCATCCTGGGGGAGTGGGAGGACGGTTAATTCGGAAAAATGAGAAAAATGATGTATTTTTAACTTACGAACGGGTGATCAGATCCTAATGAAATTTGATATTTAGAAGGATATTGTGTCTCAGAGCTCTTCTTTAAAATCCCGACCGGATCCGGTGACATTGGGGTGAGTTGGAGGGGGAAACCTAAAATCTTGGAAAACGCTTAGAGTGGAGGGATTGGGATTAGGCTTAGTGGGAAAAATAAGCACAAGTCCTAGATACGTGATTGACATAACTAGAACGGATCGCTCTCTTTGGGTTAGTTGGGGGGGGGGGGGGTTAATTCTGAAAAATTAGAAAAAAAGGTATATTTAACTTACGAAGGAGCGATCGGATCTTAATGAAATTTCATATTTAGAAGGAATCTCTTATCTTAAATCCTGACCGGAAACAGTGTCATTGGGGGAGTTGGGGGGGGGGGGGCGGAAATCTTGGAAAACGCTTAGAGTGGAGAGATCAGGATGAAACTTGGTAGGAAGGATAAGCACAAGTCCAAGATACGTGACTGACATAACCGGGCGGGATCTGCTCTCTTTGGGGGAGTTGGGGGGGAGTATTTCGGAAAAATTGGAAAATTGAGGTATTTGGAACTTACGAACGGGGGGATCACATCTTAATGAAATTTGATATTTAGAAGGATATTGTGCTTCAGAGCTCTTGTCAATCCTCAGGATCTGGTCAATCCCGATCAGATCCGGTGACATTTGGGGGAGTTGATAGGGGGAAACCGGAAACGTTGGAAAACGTGAAAATTGAGGTATCTTTATCTTACGAATTGGTGATCGGATCTTAATGAAAATTGATATATAGAAAGAACTTATGTCTCAGATGTTCCATTTTCAATTCGAATCGGATCCGGAGACATAGGGGGTTGGAGGGGGACAGAAATCTTGGAAACCGGAAATCTTGGAAAACGTTTCGTTTAGAGTGGAGAGATCGGGATGAAACTTGGTGGGAAGAATAAGCACATGTCCTACATACGTGATTTACATAGCTGGAATGAATCTGCTCTCTTTGGGGGATTCGGGGAGGGGGGGTGTTAATTCGAAAAAGATTAGAAAAATTGAGGTATTTTTAACTTAAGAACGAGTGACCGGATCTTAATGAAATTTGATATTTAGAAGGAACTCATGTCTCAGAGCCCTTACTTGCTTTAAATCCCGACCAGATCTGGTAACATTGGGGGGGGGGGGGTTGGAGGGGAAACCGGAAATCTTGGAAAACGCCTAGAGTGGAGAGATCGAGATGAAACTTGGTGGGTAGAATTAGCAAACGTCATAGATACGTGACTGACGTGACCGGACTGGATCTGCTCTCTTTGGGGGAGTTAGGGGCGGCCCAGTGCTTTGGCGAGTTCGGTTCTTCTGGACGTGCTAGGACGATGAAAACTGGTAGGCGTTTCAGGGACCTGCACAAATTGACTTGATAAAGTCGTTTTTCCCGATTAGACCATCTGGAGGCTGAAGGGAGGGAATTTTTTTTTTTTTAATTAGGTATTTTTAACTTACGAGTTGGTGATCGGATCTTGATGACTTTGGATATTTAGAAGGATCTCTTGTCTCAGAGCTCTTATTTTAAATCCCGATCGGCATTAAGCCTCTGATTTTCCTTTTAAATCAATTTATCGATTCTTAGAATTTTGCTCTTAGAGCCTTAGAATTAGTTGCTCTTAAAGACTCTTAGAATTTTGCTAGAGCTCATGCCATATGAGCTCTTGGCTCTTCCGACCTCGTCACAAGTGCCATATGAGCTCTTAGCTCTTGTTCTTAAAATGTTGATGATAATGCAAGTTGCGAATTTGGGAGGGGGTTGGGGACCCCCCCCTCTCAAGATTTTTCTGGTACCCTCTTTCCTCGTTTTTATCTTTTTTACTCTTTTTTAGTATGAATTTGTCAGTATGGTCAATTATTGGCATCTTTGTCACATTGCCCCCCTCCCGCTAAGATTTTCCTCATTGACGCCTTTGTCACATTGGGCCTCTCCCAAGATTTTGTTCTGGGTCCATCCCTGGATTAGTGTAGATTTGTCCAGAAACAAGTGGTGATTTTGTTATTTTTAAGCATCCCAATGATTGACTTTTTTTTGCTTTGACAATGTCAATGATCTCAGTGTTGGTCCAGTTTGCTCTTCTTATAATGTTAAGCAAGAAATTCCTGGCTAAGGAATATCCTGACAGATGCAAATCTTTTGATGAACTTGATTGAAGCTTGCCATAGAAATTTAATGAGCAACCCTGTGAGCATCATAAATGACATTGCACAAGATGTCCTAAACTTGCTCTCCCCACTGGGGGTCAATTCTACTTGTTCAAATAATGTTTTTTACCTGATAGCCTTAGGTCTGTCAATGATAGTCACTAATTTGATCCAGGAACTCTTAACAAAAGAACATAGTATAGTGACAATATTTGATCAATCATTATTTATTTAGAGGTTTTGTATTTAGTTAAAGTATAAAGTCATTGTTTGCTAGAATTCCAAGGTTAGATAGTCTTTACACAAAGTTGTTTTAGGGAAGTTAAAGGGGAAAACCTGTTAGAAAAAGATTATCATTTTATTAGGAAGCTAAATGGTTGTAATTAAATCCTGAATGACCAAAATATGATTTAGTCTTGATAATAAGCTTAAACAAAATAAGAAGCAAAAATCCTGGATATTTTCATCCTTGGAGATTAGTGCTTCATCCCCATGTTCTTGGGAGAAAAAAATGATGTGTGATGCATCCCATTTGGAACCTCATTAATGAATAACTTATCCTTTTTTTTTAATGTTGAATAAAATGGAATGGATAGTTTCTTTTTAGAAATTGCAAAGTAATTTGTTTATCCTTCCCATACTTTTGAGTATTTTTTATACAATTAATTTTGTTTGGATCCCCCTCCTCTTCTCCCAGTAGGTTTAGGTTTCTTAAACAAAAAAACAAACATTTTTTTACAAATTACATATATTGCGTGTTTACAAATTATAAATGCTGCACTTGCAAAGAAACTACGTTTTTGAAAGCTTGTAGCAGATACCAAAATTAATCAAAAAATTAAAAAAAGCAGACAAACAACGAACCAGACTCTTTTAAAAACATTGTTTCTATATTTACAACCCTCCTACCACCCTTCCTTATCACTCACCTTCCTCCCTGCCACCCCAGCTCTCTTCCTTCTTGCTACTCCTCCTCCCTGTCATCCCACTGCCGCTCTTTATCCCTACTACCCTCAGTCATATCAAACCATCCAAATCAATACTCGAAAAAATGAGCTTGCACATACACACCTGATTCTCTGAGTATGTTTAACTTGCTTGCAGTTTTTTTTTGCAATCTTTGTTCAGAATAAATGCTTTAATACCCCTAGTTTTAGATTGGGAGAGGTTGAGGTGGTGTACTGGTATCTGCATGTCACTGTTTAATGGTATTATTCATTTATTTGTAGCTGGTCCAGTTGTTGACATCCTTGGGGATGAAATGACACGTATCATTTGGGATCTCATAAAGGACAAGCTTATATTGCCATTTTTAGATATTGAGTTACATGTCTATGATCTTGGTATAGAGAATAGGGATGCCACAGATGATCAGGTTACAATTGATTGTGCTGCAGCAGTTAAAAAGTACAATGTTGGAATCAAGTGTGCAACAATTACTCCTGATGAGAAGAGAGTTGAAGGTAATGTTTTTTTTCTTTTTATTGTAGTGTGATTTTATTTCTTCATGGTACTCTATAGCTATTTAAAACGTTATAGCTATTATTTCTTTTGTCTTTTCCTCTGTAATGTTTGTCTTATTTTTCTATTAATCAAGGTTTCTATGAGTGATGGCATAATATTTGGCCTTCTATTAGTTTCAGAAGACAGTAAATAAGAAATCTACTTATTGTTGGCCCACACAGATACAACTGCCC
>NC_088876.1:37124237-37151422 GCF_032884065.1 Artemia franciscana | reverse complement strand
TAAATTAATCTAGTAGATATATTTCTACAAATCCTACCTCTACTTAAGGATACTTATTTTAACAAATTCACACATACAACGGTCTTCTTAAACAGAAAAACTAAACACGGACTAAAATTAAACAGTCATTAGCGCGGTCATGTGAAAAAAGAGATGAGCTCGACTTATGCCTCCTTGAAGATCATAACCACAAAACGAATTAAAAATTTTATATTTCGATTCGCCTCAAGATTAAATAACACGTGGTTGTTATAATAAGAACGTTTTAGCATTGCTCAGGCATTATAATGCTATCCTACCTGACGTGAATGAGCTTATCATCCTGTTTGAATGGTTTTAAAAGAGACAAAGTAAACTTATATATATAAATATATATATATATATATATATATATATATATATATATATATATATATATATATATATATATATATATATATATATATATATATATATATATATATGCAATAAAAGCTACAGCCACATTGTGAACATTAAAAGCCACAGTTAACATTATGGCTTCATTTTGATTTAAAATCATGTCAAGTAGCTATGCCCAAAGGAGGCGGTTTTAGGGGGGGAGCATGGTGGGTACTTGGCTCCGGCGCAGAAATTAGTGGGCGCAAAATTTCAAATAAATCATCTAATAGTTATAATCATTTCGTACTTTTGAAATTTTATTTTCGTTAATGCCCAGTCACGGTTAGTTCAGTTATAGTCAGAATTAAATAAAAAAAACAAGTTTTTTTTTTTAATGAAAGTAAGGAGCAACATTCAAACTTAAAACGAACATAAATTACTCCATATATAAAAGGGGCTGTTCCCTCCTCAACACCTCGCTCTTTAAGCTAAAGTTTGACTCTTTCTCTTAACTCTATTTTTAAAACAGTAAGATACTTTAGCGTAAAGAGCGGGGGGTTGAGGAGGAAAACCCCTTTCATATACGGAGTAATTTCTGTTCGTTTTAAGTTTTAATGTTGCTCCTTAATTTCATTTAAAAAACTTGTTTTTTTTATTTAATTTCTGGACGTTTTTGAATTAATCCATGTATTGATCTTGGCTCTCCGCACATAAATAATTAAAACAAAATTTGCATACTAATTATTTGTAATTAATCGGAAGATTTCGAGAAAAAATGAGCGAGGGAGGAGGCCTAGTTGCCATCCAATTTTTTGATTACTTAAAAAAGCAACTAGAACTCTTACAAACGTTTTCATTGGTAAAAAATATACGTAACTTACGAATTAACTTTCGTAACGAACTTCTATATTCGTATGTTTTTATAGCGTATACGAGGGGGTTCAACCCTCGTCGATACCTCGCTCTTTACACTAAAGCTTAAATTTTGTCCCAATTCCTTAAATATGATCTCTGAATCACAAAGGCCGTAGAATAAATAGTTGAAATTACTAAAAACACTTTAGCGTAAAGAGTGAGGTATAACGAGGAGGTAAACCATTCATATGCGTAATAATTTTTGTTCGTTTTAAGTTTTAATGCTGCTTACTTTCAGAAGAAAAAAAATTTCATATTTATTTTTCATTGTTTTTTCAAATAATGCTAAAAAATGCTGCGCCCCCTTATTGAAATTCTCTTCCCCCATTAGAATTTTTCCATGGAAATATCCTCCCACGTAACCCCCCCCTCAACTCTCCCCCCTAAACCAAAAAAATCCCCCTGAAAACGTCTGTACACTTCCCAGTAACCATTACTATACGTAAACACAGGTCAATGTTTGTAACTTGCAGCCCCTCCCACGGGGACTGCGGGGGAGTAAGTCGTCTCTAAAGACATAGTTATTAGGTTTTTCGACTATGGTGAATAAAATGGCTATCTCAGAATTTTGATCCGGTGGCTTTGGGGAACAAATGAGCGTGGGAGGGGGCCTAGGGACCCTCCAATTGTTTTGGTCACTTAAAAAGGGCACTAGAACTTTTAATTTCCGTTAGAATGAGCCCTCTCGCGACATTCTAGGACCACTGAGTCGATACAATCACCCCTGGGAAAAAAAACATACAAATAAACACGCATCCGTGATCTGTCTTCTCGCAAAAAATGCGAAATACCACAATTTAGTATATAGGAGCTTGAAACTTCTACAATTAGGTTCTCTGATACGCTGAATCTGATAGTGTGATTTTCGTTAAGATTGTATGAATTTTAGGGGATGTTTCCCCCTATTTTCTAAAATGAGGCAAATTTTCTCGGGCTCGTAACTTTTGATGGGTATAACATTTTGATGAAACTTATATATTTAAAATCAACATTAAAATGCGGTTCTTTTGATGTAACTATTGGTATCAAAATTCCATTTTTTAGAGTTTCAGTTACTATTGAGCCGGGTCGCTCCTTACCACAGTTCTTTACCACGAACTGTTTGACATATTTTATCAACAGGTAAAAACCCGGATTAGAACCTGATTTCATCCATTACGTTCAGTTGTTTGTTTGCTAGAACCGCCCACACGCGCAGTAGCGTAGAGGTCTAAAATTTCTGTACCAGTAGGTATCTGAATCACAGCTTAGATACTAATACAGTTATGAAAACTCCTATATTGCCCATGAGAAGCTTTTGGTACAGAGCTCTGAACTTGGCATCTCCTCCAAGCCCACACTCCGACGCGTAGATCGTACTACAACACCATAGGCGGGAAAACAGTTTTGTTGCATACACAGCTTAGATACCAATACCAGTTTCCTGTTACCAATTAAATACCAATAACAGAGGCTAAAGGTTTAATTCTAATTGAATAAATAAAAACGAAAAAGTAAAATTCTTTTATAACGAATAAAACTGAATATGCAAAATTTAAATATTGTAATATGTATCTTCATTCCAATACTGTAATAAATGGAAAAGAGAATATTTGTAATACAATTCCGCTTTCAGTGAAGCGCCAATGACACATAAGGCTCTATATTTTTAAAGTTAGGAAAGGAGACAGGAGCTAAATTTTTGTTTGTAGTGAAACTAAATTTGTCATGAACGGTTTTGGGAAGAAATAAGGTTAAACTAAATATTTGATATATAATGATGCCACTTGTTGAAAAGCCAATCAGTTCAAAGTTTGATTTTACTCTAATTTGAAATATTTTTTTTTTCAATGTTGTAATAAGTGCACAAGAAAACGCCAATAATGTCATTGGCGCAAGAAAATGTAATAAAGCGCCAATGACGCACTAGGTTTTAGACTTTTACAGTTAGGGAAGGAGGCAGTATCCATACTCTTCTTTGAATTGATTTTTATTCGTTTCAATTTTGATTCACATACTTAACTAAAGCTTTATTCATTTTAAGGTATATTTACTCATTTAAATTAGTACATGTATGTTTGTTTACTATGATTGTTTATTTAGTCTCTGTTCGTTTTAGGTTTCATTTATAGTACAATATTAAAATATTTTTGTTCGTTTTAAGCTTGATTTACATATTCAGCTTTAGCTGAACTCGTTTTAAGATTTATTAGTGGATCACAAGAATAAAAACGAAAGCAATACGAAACTGGAAGAATGGAACAACAAGAACAGTGCAAGAAGAGATAAGAAAACGAGAAATACTATTTTTTTTAAAGTAAACGCAAAAACAATTGACTCCCCTCCCCGTCCCGCACAAAAAAGGAAACCAATCGTATTTAAGCTACTCCAACCTCGTCCAGGTAATTAGATTAATATACCATAAGGAGGCTAAAGGTTTGATTCTAATTGAATAAATAAAAATGAAAGAGTAGAATTCTTTTTATAATAAATAAAATTGAATAAGTAAAATTTGAAAATTGTAATATGTATTTTCATTTTAATGCTGTAATAAATAGAAAAGAGAGGCCCCATCCAGTCCAGCCTAGTGCAGGTTAGATTTTATTTACTTTTAATTTTATTGACGAATTCTGATTTTCCATTGATCATAGTTCTGATTTTCCATTGATCATATCTGACTCTATTGATCATAGTTCTGATTTTCCACTTCTCTTCTTCGCTTGATCAGTTGATTAGTTGTATATTAGAATAAAAACTTTGTCAAAGCAATAGAGAAATTTGTCAAAGCAATAGAGAAAATTAGAGCAATAGAGCAATAGAAAATTTAAAGCAATAGAGAGGGATTTAGAGAGATGCAGGCAGAATCATGTATGGACTAATATTTTGTCTTTTTCAATGTTTGTCTGTACTTTCAGCTGAAAAGCTTATTTTTCTAAATTTTTAACTTCTGATTGTTAATCAGATCATACCGGAAAACTTGGCTCCAGATGGTTTCAGGCACCATCCCCTGTCCCCACTCTGCACCCACCGACACTCTTTCATAATTAATGATTATAATCTTTAATAATTATTTTTAATAATAATTAATGATTGGAATCTTTAAAAAAAAGCTTATTGTTCTTACTATACGGCCAGTCTGTGTCAAGAGTCACTTCTTAAGATTGTGACAAATAGTCAAAACTTACGATTAATTAAAGTATACGTATACTTTAGCATACGTATACTATAGACTAAACTATATACAGATACTATGTACTAAACTATACTAAAGTATACGTAATAATTTCTGCTCATTTTAAGTTTTGATGTTGCTCCTTACTTTCAGTTAACAATTTTTTTTTTAATTTAATTTCCAATCGTTCTCAAATAATGCCGGGAAATCTAGCTCTCTTCCATGAAAAGTTCAATCCCACATGAAAAATTCCACCGTGGAGAGCTCTTTCACCTAAAAATACTCTTTCCCCCTCCAGGAAAATTGCCCCAAGACAATTCCATTCTAGCTGAAATTCCAAGCACAAACTTTCTTGCGGACGATCTCAGGTAAAAAATGTTTCTTGTGCACTTACATTAGAAAAAGATTTTAATTTCTGATTGTTTTTAAAATCATGACGGCAATCCCCTACGTGAAAAGTTCACCAAAAAAAATCCAGCAAAAGGGTATTTTCCAGCAAAGATTTTTTTTCCGGGGGGGGGGGCACAAAAAAACCTTTTAAGAACGCATTAAAAATGTGAAATTTAAATCTACTCCTTTATGATTTCTGGGTATATGTCTGGTCTATTTACTGTTATTATGAAAGTAAAGAATAGCATTAAACTCCAAAATGAGCAGAATTTATTCCGCACTGGAGGGAGATTGCCCCTTCCTTATCCACCTGATGGTCAAAGAAACTTCGGAGTGTGCTTATTAGATAAGAAATTGAGGGTTCTAATTCTTTTTTTGAAGTCCAAAGGGGTTGAAGACCAGCCAGCTTGCAGGGGGGAGGGTGATATTTTCCTGGGGGATTTTCTTTGTTTTTTTCCAGAGGGTATTTTCTGCGGGGTTTATTTTCCGAGGAGGGGTAAACGTCAACCACCGAAAAAGGTGGTCAGAATAATTATACGGAATAATTTCTGTTCGTTTTCAGTTTTAATGTCGCTCCTTACTTTCAGCTAAAAAAAACTTGTTTTTTTATTTAGACTAATTCGAAATATAAAAGTCTAATGTCTACTGATTACGCACAGCATTTGTTGTTGGGAAGTAAACAGACATTTTTCGGGGAGGACAATTTTCTCTGGGGGTATTTTCAGTGGTGGGATGGAGGATGCCCCCTCTTAAACACTTCACCCTTTATGCTAAAGTATGACTTTGTACCCCAATCTTTTGCAAACAACGCATGAAACACAAGGTTCGTTAAATTAGAATAAGAACCTTTTTGAAAATTACTCAAATAATAGAAATGAAAGATGCTAAAGCATAACATTGCCAAATATGAGGAAGAATGTGAAGTTAAGAATTGAATCAAGTGGAAATTGCCCTGGGTAGGAAGAGGCTAGTACAATTTCAACACCCCTGAGTGCCAAATTACTGTCAAGTGCTTTACTGAAAACATACTCTGCTGCAACTGCAACCAGTTGGTAATTTCAGATATTTTCGAGCGTATTGAAATCTGAACGGAAAATTTTCAGTCTAGCCTCGAACTTTTTTCCATCACTATGGGCACATCATCCATTTTGGAGGAATAAATGAAACGCAAATATGTCACCAGATGGCAACGTTGACAAGAAGATACTATAAGTCCCGCATTCAAAGTGTGATTCCCCTCACTTTAACGATAAAATCCAAAATTAAATTATTCGATCCTATAAACATTTTACCTTAAATTAACTGGTCTGTGTTAACCGATAGTAGCTAAAGGCGACCACAGAATAACGTCAACACTCTCATAACTTAATTAAAAAAAAAAAAAAAAAAAAAAAAAAAAAAAAAAAGCGAAGACAAAGTGGAAGTTTTATTACAGCAAGTAGTTAAAACATGCATTGCGAAGTGTGGTGAGGCCCGCTTACAATAAGATCTACGTAACACAGGTATTTAATCTAACGAACTATTCATAATGAGGTTAAATTCCGGTAGAACAAAATTACAATAATAGTTAAATTCCGGAGCCACCTAGAGTCGGCACCAAAGCCCAATTTATCTGAAGAGTTTTACAATTAGCTAAGGTCAGCCAAGAAGAAGAAGTAGAACTATGTTTCGAAGCAGCAACTCGTCGTGGCAGGGCCCCAAATTTGATTCTTAAGATTGGATTAATTAAAGTTGATTAATAAGATTGGGCGAAAACATCTCCATAATAACCGACAAAAAAAATAAAAAGAAGAACTATATGGTGAGATCCTATTGTAGCAGAATGGGTAATTGGTAACACGGTATTTGGTAATACGGTTTGGGATTTGGTAATACGGGACCCAAAGTTCAATCTTAGCAGCAGCAACCTGTCACCACAGGGCCCATAAATTGGTTCCAGGGAAATAATGTGCGAAAGAGTCTCCATAACAATCCATAGAAGAAGAAAACCCGTCTGGGGGACGTTTTCTATCGTAACTACCCTTTGAATGAACCGTTAGTATTTAGAAATGGACTCACTGTGATTGAACCCTTAGATTTAGAAATGAAGGTATTCATAAGATTTGGCATATAGTCAAGACATCAAAAAACATCCATCAAAACTATTAAGGTACTGAATGATAAATAGAGAGCGAGACTTTGTCAATAGAAACCGAAATTCATCTGCACTACCGCAAAATCATCTGCAGTTTATCTACCTTTTACAGAAAAATACGAAAATAAAAATCCACACTTCAGAACATAACGAAACGCACCTTTCCCCCTCCACGAGAGACAGAGAGACAGAGAGACAGAGAGAGAGAGAGAGAGAGAGCATCAATTAAAAATTTTAAAGGAAAAGAAAAAGCTCGAAAAATGGATATTAAAAAAAGTCAAAAGATAAAAGTAAATCATACCTGCAACGTAGTTTTGTGCTTTGATATGAGAGGATGATGAAGTCTCGCCGTGAAGAGTGCAACTGCGGCTCCATCTTTACTTCGAACCGGCTATAACAGAAAACAATACTGAATATTTACTATACTAATAATTCAGTACGTTATACTGAGCCAATTTTACTGAGCAAATCAAAAGAAAAGGATGTTGAATACCAAATATAATACGTTTTTCATGCTCAACTATAACTTTTAACATTCAATACACCAAAATACAATAAATAATATCGGATATACTGAACTTCTAGTATGTAATTTCTAGTTAATAATAATATAAAATAATAAACAGGATACGGCATAAAATAATGTTGAGTAATGTAACTCAAAAATTTAAATTAGGGGGGTCCCATCAAGGGGACCTGACATCAGGAGGGGGGTCCCTATGAGAATGGTGCAAATGAAACAAAAAATTAACTCCTAAAATGCACCTTTGGATTTTTTCTAACCCTCTCCCCGCAAACAGGAAAAAATATCGAGCCCACCTCTCTCCCTAAGGTTTGAGCCTATGGGCAACTATGATAATGCGCACCCTGAATGTTTTTTTCCAATTTTATTAAAGGAGTATTTTTGTATCAAAAGTAAAGTCAAAGTAACATAAAACAAGACAAAACCAAGTTTATAGGCTCTCATGTGGTACCTAAAAGTATTTAACTTTCGTTGCCTTATATCATAACAGTACTTTCAAGTGCCATGCCCTGGCAGCACTTTCAAGAGAAGTGTCACCAGTAGTTAAAGATCACTTGATATTACGCCCTTCTCTGGGCTAATCCAACAATTGTCAGATATTCAGCCAATTTTTTTTTTCCTTTTCTCAGATATTCTCACATTGTCTCACAAAAGTAATTTAAGCTGCTTTAGTGGCTTTATTGGCCCTTTTTTTATGACTTTTCTTCATGTAAATAATTACATTGTTTTATTCAGTAATTATTGGATTTTTTTATATAATTTTTTAAATTATCTAATTTTTTAAATTATTTTTTATTTATTAATTAATTTAAATACACACATATTTATTTTTTTAGTTATTTAATGATGAAATTTTCAAATAATTGAATTGTTACATTTTTATTGGCTTTATTGGCCTTCTATAACTCGAACTACATCTTATTAGTTGTTTGCTATAGGTATTATACGGAGTTGCTGTACAATCCCTAACAACGCTTACCTGTTTTTTTTTATCTACTTTGTAATAAACATTGTCAGGTTGCATAAACAAATTTTTTTTTAGCGAATTCTAATTTTTTTAGGAGCGACCAACCTGTTTGTTTGTTGCTTCTTTTTTTCCTTTTGAAGGAAGGTAGTGTTGTTTCATAAATTAAAAATCTGCGTAAAAATCCATAAAAATTTAAAGCTTGACAAAAAAAATCCAACTACTTGATCCCCCCCTCTTTGCAAATTTCTTGGTGGCACATATGATAAACACCAGAAGCCTTTGAGCAGTTAGCAATTTTGATAAGGAACATTAAAAAGTCACAATTTTTTTATAAATTTGAATTAAACTTTTACTTATATTTTTAATTATATTTTAAATACACAATAAATTTAAACTTGTTATTTTAAATTTAAATTTATTTAAATTTAATTTAAACTTAAATTTATTTTTTTAATTTAATTTAAATTTAAATTTACTGTTTAAAATTTACATTTATATTTTAAAGGTTATACTTTGGTTTTATTCTGGTTTTATTCTTTCTACTTCAGAACAAAAATCAATATTGGAAGAGAATACTGAAAATCCAACGTTTTCTTTATACAAAACATGCAAAATCTGAATGAAATGAAAAATCTTAGCAAAAACCTATTGCGCACAAACTAAAGGGCAATAATGGTTCTTAATTTTTTGGATAAAGAGTTGTAATTGTACAAGGAAAAGTAGCATTTTGTCTTTACTTTTTACCAACACAATATTGCTTTTGAAAAATTCCCTTCCAGAGCCATCTATATTTTAAGAGGCAATTCTTTATAGTTAGTAGTAGCAAGATAAGAAAAAACGCGGATATTTACGGCCAGTTGAAATGCAATTAAAATATTTCAGGCGAGACCTCTGCTCGACCAAATACAAAAGAATTACTTTCAAAAACGTTCAAAAATAAAATTAAATAAAATAAAAAGACCTTAAAAAAACATCGGTAAAAAAAATCGATCAATTACTGGCAATTCAAGAAGGTAAAGTTGAGTTTTTTAAATATTTTTTTAAAAGTCCGTCGATTACCCGGCCTGATATCATCTAACATTTTTCTAGGTTAGAAAATATTATAATGTTGAAGAGAAAAATCTGAATCTCGGCCGATTTGCATTTTCATTTTCTTGGCTCTTAATATTTTCGTTCTTTCTTTGTATCGACTTTTCCTTATCTTGTCATTCCTAGCCAGTGTGGTCTCGGAATTTATTTAGCTGGCAGTAGCTCTAGGATTGCCTTGAAGAGAATGGGAAACTTTTAAAATTTACCATGGAAATATTCAGATTACAAAAAACTACTAGCGTCACTGACAGTGTGGCGTTTGGCAATTTCGTAAAAAAGTAGATATCCTAATAATTAGCATAATTAATCTTTAAGTGTTATAGAATTCCAGCTGAAATTTACCTGTAAGTGATATTAAATAAGCTTTATTTCGGTTTCAAGAATTATTTAAATTCAAAATCCAGTCTGTTCAAAGTAGGCCTAGGTTAGCTAGGCCTAACTTTAGGCCTAACTTTAGGCTAGGCCTAACTAGGCCTTAACCTTGGCAGGTTAAGCAAGCTCGTTGAATTTAAGCTGGTATGCTTACTAGTGACAAAAATAATCTACATTTAAACTTTCAGTAAGAAATATAAATAGGTTAAACAATTCTCCTTTTTTTAATTTAATTTTATTTTTACAAGAGTATCAGAATTTTCTATAAAAGTTTAATCAAAAGAGATAGCTTGTTCTGTATGAGCCACTATTATATCGTCAAAGTTTTAAGGAGATTATAGTCCCAACAAAACATTTGTCCCAAAACTCTATACATTTCTTACTGACACTGGTAACTTCCTTCTTTCCCAATTATTCCTAAGTGGATCTCGAGATGTATTAACAGAAACAATTCTTCAGATGTCAAACGGTGAGGGAACATAAAACTGAGAGAGGGGGAACTGAAGGGGAACAAATTCAGGTGCAAAAACATTGAGTCCCCAATTTGAAGTGTATAAGTCAGTTGTTTTTTAATGCAAGTTTCACATTGTTTTCAACTGAAAGTTGCAATTGTTTCACCAGAAGGAGATAGGTTGTGATCGCTTCTGTGATTACAGAAAGAGACCTTTTTTTATGGTCCATTACTGTATTGCAAAAGACAATCAAACGAAATTTACCCGCACTGTAAACTCTCCACTTTCTTTTCAAGCTGCGACAGTCCAAAGGGCTTCACTCAGAATATAGAAACAGCTATTTTAAAAATCCAAACTACATTTTTTCAATACAATTTCTTTTCTAATTATCATTAATGTTTTATCAAAAGGAGACAAGTTGAGCATCTTTGGCATGACCCACTTTAATGTCAAAGTTCTGCAGGGATAATGAAATTAGATTCTTACCAAAACTGTAAACTTTCCACTTTCTAATTCACTCCTAAGGGGATCTGAACATGGATCCAACATCGACAATCCTTCACGATGACGAATATTCTCATGCTGTTGGTAAAGAGCCACTGCTCGCTGAATATCAAATTTACGAGCATTAAGGAATTTCAAAGCAGTCGACCAAGCCAAGGGGCCGGCACCCCTTGATGTCCGAATCTGGTTTACTATATTTATGAACTCTTTTGCCGCCTATAATAAAAAAGAAAAAATATAATAATAAAGATAAGTATAAATAATTTTATTGCATAAAAAAACTATAATAATAAATATAAAAACGATAAAATAACTTCATCATTTAAAAAATTTACAACAAAAAACAAATGTTTTAATATATTAAACAATAAAACCTATAATAAACCTATAATACCTATAAACCTTTAAAAAAATAATTTTATTAGTATAATGAAGTTGTTTAACATATTAAGATAATTTTATAAATTTAATTTTAAGCGTCCATAGTTAGCTAAATGTCGGCTTTAGTCAAATTTTAAGTCACATAAATTTCACGGTGAATGGGGCTTATGGGGAAGTTCTTAAGGATGTTTAGAAAGAACTAGGTTAAGTTGCTTGTTATAAAAATTTTTGCTTATTTTTCTGAAAACATCCTTTTTTTGCTTGTTGATATGAATCCATATATATATAGGGAAAACACTTATGAATTTACAACAAATGATTCACCCAAGAGCTTTGACACCAAAAATCAAAGAGTTCGTGGTGACGAACTGTAGGATTTTCGTAAGGATTTTCTAAGGAGCGACACGGCTCAATAGTAACCGAAACTCTAAAAATGGAATTTTAATACCAATAGTTACATCAAAAGAATCGCGTTTTAATGTTGATTTTAAATATATAAGTTTCATCAAGATCAGTTATACCCATCAAAAGTTGCGATCCTGAAAAAATTTGCCTCATTTTAGAAAATAGGAGGAAACATCCCCTAAAAGTCACACAATCTTAACGAAAATCACACCATCAGATTCAGCGTATCAGAGAACCTTATTGTCGAAGTTTCAAGCTCCTATCTAAAAAAAATGTGGAATTTCGCATTTTTTGCCAGAAGACAGATCACGGATGCGTGTTCATTTGTTTGTTTTTTTGTTCTTTTTTTTCAGGGGTGATCGTATCGACTAAGTGATCCTAGAATGTTGCGAGAGGGCTCATTCTATTGGAAATTAAAAGTTCTAGTGCCCTTTTTAAGTGACCAAAAAAATTGGAGGGCACCTAGGCCCCCTCCCGCACTCATTTTTCCCCAAAGTCACCGGATCAAAACTCTGAGATAGCCATTTTATTCACCATAGTCGAAAAACTTATTAACTATGTCTTTGGGGATGACTTACTCCCCCGCAGTCCCCGTGGGAGGGGCTGCAAGTTACAAACTTCAACTAGTGTTTACATATAGTAATGGTTATTGGGAAGTGTACAGGCGTTTTCACATGGATTTTTTTTGTTTAGGGGGAGAGTTGGGCGGGGGGGGTTACGTGGTAGGATATTTCCATGAAGAAACCTCTCATGGGGGAAGACTGTTTTGAAAAAACAATGAAAAAATAAATATGAAAAGTTTTTTCTACTGAAAGTAAGGAGCAGCATTAAAACAAAACGAACAAAAATTAGTACGCATATGAGAGGTTTACCTCCTCGTTATACCTCACTCTTTACGCTAGAGTATTTTTAGTAATTTCAACTATTTATTCTACGTCCTTTGTGATTCAGAGGTCATTCTTAAGGAACTGGGAAAAAATCTAAGCTTTAGTGTAAAGAGCGAGGCATCGACGAGGGTTGAACCCCCTCATATACACAATAAAAACATACGAATATAGAAGTTCGTTACGTCAGTTAATTTGTAAGTTACGTATATTTTTTACCAATGAAAACGTTTGAAAAAAATTAAAAGTTCTAGTTGTTTTTTTAAGTAATCATAAACTTGGAGGGCAACTAGGCCTCCTCCCTCCCTTCTTTTTTCTCAAAATCTTCCGATTAATTGCAATTAATTAATATGCAAATTTCGTTTTAATTGTTTATGGGCGGAGAGCCAAGATCAAAACATGCATTAATTCAAAAACGTCCAGAAATTAAATAAAAAAACAAGTTTTTTTAAATGAAAGTAAGGAGCAACATTAAAACTTAAAACGAACAAAAATTATTCCGTATATGAAAGGGCTTTTCCTCCTCAAAGCTTCGCTCTTTACGCTAAAGTTTAACTCTTTCTCTTAACTCTATTTTTAAAACAGCAAGAAGCTTTTAATTGTTTTAAAAAGTAGAATTGTGGCAAAGAGTCAAACTTTAGCGTAAAGAGCGGAGCGTTGAGGAGGAAAAGCCCTTTCATATACGGAGTAATTTCTGTTCGTTTTAAGTTTTAATGTTGCTCCTTACTTTCATTTAAAAAAACTTGTTTTTTTTTATTTAACCACAAGAAAGCTAGATAGTGGACTTGGTCCAATTGACTTCCGTAGGGTTAATTTCGACACTTGGAAAGGCAAGACCTGGGTCTAGTATAGCCAAGGAGCCATTCATCAAGAACCTACCTGATAGGTGATCAGTAATCAGCTGAAGGTTTAGCAACGGAATATGGGGTAATCGATAAGGTTGATTAAAAGTAATGGCGTTAAATAATCGGCAAGGGGGGCGGGGGATTACTAGTCTTCGAAATTCCAAACATGACGTTATTGAGTTGGGTTTCTTTTTTGCACTTAGAAATGTTTCACAAAAACTTTCGATAATGATCATTCAGAAAATCGTAATTCATGCCATGGATTATTTTGAGCACAGATTATTGATCCTTACACAGATTTCTCACTCCTAGCAAAACACATGGACCGGAGGGATCCTCAATTACATAGGCTATCAAACAAACTTACCCATCCAGGGAATTTCGCGTAATGTCATTAGATTGGATAACACTACCCGCGTTGCGTTATGAATGCAATCAGTATGCAGCTGAGTTAATCGCTGATGACCTCGAAACAATTTTACTTCGAATCGAGAAACGACTCACTTTTACAAAATCAAGAAATGATCAATCGAAGCGATATTTTTATCTATAAATTTTTTTGGTATTTTCATGCGCAAAAAAAAAACAAGTAAATGGCGAGTAACGGATAATTTGAAACTGGAAAAACACCATCATATACTCATTAGTGCATACGAGAACTTAGGGATTGACGTATACGACCTTGAATATTAATATATTTTCACACCTAAGTGAAAATGTCTTATAATACGAACAATAAAGACTAGTATGCTCTTCTGATAACCACTGCTAACTATCTCATATACCTGTTTAATTAACAAGCAAACTTTGGAAGATAAAACCTCAGCATATCAAATTTAGCCATTTGAGTTCGAGTTATAGCCAGAACAAGTATTCATACGCCCCCCCCCCAAAGCCGCAAGATCTAAAGCAAAATACTAGCTAGTCTTGGTCTTACCATTGTCCGAATTATAGCTAGAATAAACATTCGTACATTTTCCGACCACACCCACAAAGTAAGTTGAAAGGTCTACACTGTTTCTCGCAAATGAGATATTTACATACATGACCTAAATGAAATTACTAATAAAAAATATGAAGAAAGAAGATTGGAATGCTCATCTAATAGCAACTGCAAGCTATATCGTGAAATGTAAGCTATGCATTAACGTGCGAACTTTGTAGTAGTAATAGCACAACTTTTATTATCAAAACAATGATATACCATATTAATAGTAAAACAAAAGAATATCTTGCAAGGCTCTGCTATTAGACAACAATCACGAGAAAAAAAAAGAAAAGGGGATGAAACCATGTACCAAAACGATCCACATAATTAATTATTATACAAAAAACATAATTTATTGAAATCTCGAAGCAACAAAATAAATAAATAATAAAATATAAATAAATTCTTTTAATGTGTTTTAAAAATATATTTACCAAGCAACTCTAATCGATGCTCAGATTTAAATTGATTAAAATTATCCAATTCCTTTGCATCTGTACTAAGCTTTTGCCAAATCTTAGACGCTCAATAAATAAAAAGAAGGCCTATTAGAAACAAAACAAGGAATCTCAATATCACCTCCTGCCCGTGTATAGTGTTGGTGAACATCTGACCCCTCACACAGTATTCCTTAAAAACAATCAGGAAGATATCCATTATGGGCGTTCTACTTTAGGCTGAATTTACCAGCTAAATATTTGACGTTGTGGATGCAGCTCAGGGCCAACTGCCTCCCAATTAATGCAAGATTTATAACTATTCTAAAGAAAGATGTTCCAATGAAGATAGATTTCATCCGCTTAGCAGAGTTAAAGAGGATTTTTTAGTGCATTGCTTAAGCCGGTGCCAGGGGCTCTCTACGATATGGGAAGGGATATTTGGAAATAATGAGTTGATACTTCCAGGTGTTTTAAATAGTACGTCGCCTCAGTTTATTTATAGAGTAGCAAGGTATCAAGAAATTTTATTAAATAAAATAAAATAATAAGAAATAAATAAAAAATCTCAGTATGTAGTAAATGTGATGTTTTATTTATGTATTTTTCCGAATGTTGAGTGTTCTTTTCAATGACCTATTTTTCAAGAATTAAGTACTAGTATTAAGTTAACGCAGTGTTTCATTTAAGTGTTTTATGATGATCGCTGATCAAAGTTTTATGTCATTTGTGCCTTTCGTTTATGTTATTGTACTATGTTCATGGCCGTATATTTGTCTTTAAGATACACTTATCTATATATCTATCTATAATACTTACAAATACAAATCAGTGTATAAAATCCCACAGTGAAACTACAGGGATTATATTTATTTCCCTGTATACTGGCCTCATAGGATATCGGTTTTAAACTTCACAAAAAGGTCTAATGGCGTTGTTCTATATCACACGAATTGGACAAAGTATAGAAGGGAAAGTTCCAAGCCATATTGACGAACAATATAAAATATACGGATGTATTAACGAAAAATAAAGTAATCGTACAAAATTGGAAAAGAAAATATATTTTAAAGATACTAGCTCAGTATACCAAATTTTTAATATTCAGTCGGAAATAAAAATAGAATATACTTTAAAAATTATTGAACTAGAGGAATTGATTATACAGTATAGAGGAAGCATTCAAACATTTCACGCCACTGCCATAAGTAAACCATAAATTATATTTTCCACATAAGATCCAATTTTTTGCACATCGTTTGCACGAGCAGTACTCTGGGGGCCACGCCATCTGTGAATGCTTCAAGGGTGGACACAACTGGCCTAACCTGACAATCCTAAAATGTCCATCTAAACTGGCGGGGGGAGGGTCTAGAAAATTCTGCTTTGGCGAATTTGCTTGTAAAAAAAAAAAAAAAAAAAAAAAAAAAAAAAAAAAAAAAAAAAAAAAAAAAAAAAAAAAAAAAAAAAAAAAGCCCAACTGGAGGTAAACGCGGTTGGCACGGGAGCCCAAACATTTGGGCTCCCGATTTCAAGGGTATAAATGTATTCGCAAGTAACCCCCCTTCCCTTGCCAAGCGAATTACTTAACGCCAATACTTGCAATCTATGTTATCGATTACCCCCTATTCAGTTGCTAAACCTTCAGCTGCTTACTGATCACCTACCAGTCAAGTTTTCAATGAATGGCTGACTATACTAGACTCAGGTCAAGCTTTTTTAAGTGTCAAAATTAACCCGTCAGAGGTCATCAAAGAGTGTAAGAGGTGCGGATCTTTACCACATATGGCGACATGACTTTCCTGCAAATAAAAAGAAAGTTTTCTTGCGCAAAAGGATCGAGCTTTAACCTCTATCTCCTCGACAAGAAAAGCAATCTGTACCTGCACAATCCCCGTTTCTCAACAGTCTTGTCACCACTCTTTTTCCTTTGGAGAACCTACAACCTACTGTACCCCAGCCCAAAAGAGTGTGAAGAGGGCAGATCGAAAATGGTAGATCATATGGTGAGCTCCTGCAGTTCATTATCCTGCAAACTGGACATTCACGGAATCTGACGAAAATTCTCATTTTCACAATTTGAGTAGCATCCAAGAATCAGCTTATGATTGAAACCATTAAAAACAAAGCCTTGTCTCACTCATTCGGATTGACACAAACGATTTCGATACTTCTGTTCACACAGTCCGACGCATGCAAAACAATCTTAGTACCCGCATCTCCATGGGTACAACTCAAAGGTCAGCCAAAATACGTGGCAACACTTTCACTAAAAAACAGAGAGCGATAGAGATCTCACGAAAAGAAAACACAACGGGACCAGGGCCAGTAGAAGGAAAAGACAAGAATAAAGCGAAGCGAATATTTCGCCTGTATGAACAAGGCGTCTTCAGAGCAAAGAAAACAAAGATAAAACTGGAATAACTTTAAATAAAATCAAAAGTTAAGAAAAACACAACAATATATATATATATATGCATATATATATATATATATATATATATATATATATATATATATATATATATATATATATATATATATATATATATATATATTGTCGCTACTGTGACTCAGCATATTAGCGACAATTGTACTTATAGATATTTAATGTTTTTATTTCTTGATTTTGGATTTCATTTTAGGTTATTCTATTTTCCACTTTTGTTTTATTAGCGTTGAAGACGACATGTTCATACAGGCAATCCCCTCCCCCTGGGAAAGACCTTAATCTCACTCAATGTAGCCGAGACTGAGGCACACAAAGGAAGAATTCAAGATCAAGATGATACAATGCAAATCCAACGCATTCGCGTTGTATAGATGTCTATGCTTATGCGAGCTGAATATTTAATTTTTGCTCACAGTTCTAAGACAAAATGGGTTCGAGAATTCCTAGATATATCATTTTGTAGAAAAATACATTTCCTACAGAGGGCATTAAGATAAAATACATTTTATGCAGGACAATTTTCAAGTTGGATCATGATAGTTAACGAATCTCGATAAATAATGTTATGTTTTATTGAATTTAAGGGATTACAATTTAACGCTAGAAAATAAAAGAGTTTTGAAAAAAGAATATTGATTCTTGCTCAATTTCATTAGATTTAAGCAATAATTGAGTATTTTTAGAGCACTTTGGAATGTTTTATTAATTATAAGGGATTGTCAGTTGAGATCGACTAAAGTACAAAGATTAAATAAAAAACAAGTTTTTTCAACTGAAAGTAAGGAGCAACATTAAAACTTAAACCGAACAGAAATTATTATGTATATGAGGGGTTCTCCCCCTCGTCCATACCTCGCTCTTTGCACTAAAGTTCGAATTTTGTTCCTATTCTTTAAGAATGATCCCTGAATCACAAAGGGTTTAATTAGAATAAATAGCTTCTTTGAAAGTACTAAAAAAAAATTAGCGTAAAGAGCGAGGCATTGATGAAAGGATGAAACCCCTCATATCAGTAATAATCTCTGTCCGTTTTAAATTTTAATGTTGCTCCTTACTTTCAGTTGAAAAAACTTATTTTTTGATTTAATTTTTGATTGTTTTTTAAATAATGATGAAAAATTCCTCCTTGGAAAGATCCTACCACGTAACCTCCTCCTCCTCCTGACCCCCCCCCCTCCACCTGAAAAATCCCCCCTGAAAACGTCTGTATAATTTCAAATAATCCATGCTATATGTAAACAATGGTCACAGTTCAGAGCTTGCAGCCTTTCCCCCAGGGGCTGTGGGGGATTAAGTCATCCTAAAAGACATATTTATTGGGTTTTTCGACTATGCTGAATAAATTGGACATCTAAAAATTTTGATCGAGTGACTTGGCGAAAAAGATGAGCGTGGGAGGGGGCCTAGTTGTCCTAAAAAATTTTTGGTCAATTCAAAAAGGTCACTAGAAGTTTAATTTCTGTTAAAATGAGCCCTCTCGCGATATTCTAGGACCACTAGGTCGATACGATCACTCCCGTGAAAAAAAACTAAACACACATCCGTAGAGCTTCGGTTACTATTGAGCCAGGTTGCTCCTTACTTAAAGTTCGTTACCACGAACAGTTTGAAATTATATATTGAACTTCCCATGTCGCAGAGGAGGTAATGCCACGTAATCGTCTCTGATAAATCACGATGTCCAATCAAGATTAATGGTTAGTTAATTAGAGATTAATCGTAATCCTTAATTTGTCAAAGTTAATGCTGTTGGTTTTTCATGAAACCAACGTTGGATTTTCAAAAAAAAGTTGTGATGTACACGTATATCATAAAACGTTGGATTTTATGATGTACGAGTATAATTGTGCATCAGCTATTATGAAAGAGGGGTAGTAACTCATGGTCAGGGAGAATATAGGGGGAGATACAGAAGCCTAAAAAAGTGCATTTTAATACCCAAATATCCCAACTCTCACTGAGTCTTCAGATACATGTAGAATGAGTTTTGGGAAGGGAGGGATTGATATCTAATCCTCCTGATTCCCAAAAGTATTTTAGTCTACGCGTTTATTATTCGTGCTAAAACGGGATATAGGGCCATTAAGACAATCGTTTTTCTATGTAGCAGAAAACATTATATTCACATGTGTAAAGGCACAGGGGGTGCGAAAAGGTGAAACAGGGACCGTGACCCTGGCCAGCAAATTTACTATTTATATACAAGGTTTAAATGTACCTAAACGTATGTATACATGTATTTATATGTTACCTAAGCATCTGCGAACGCTATATATATATATATATATATATATATATATATATATATATATATATATATATATATATATATATATATATATATATATATATATATATATATATATATATATATATATATATATATATATACATATATATATATATACATATATATATATATATATATATATATATATATATATATATATATATATATATATATATATATATATATATATATATATATATATATATATATATATATATATATATATATAAATAAGTTGTCTGTGTGTGTGTGTCTGTCGAGTGACGTCATGTTTGTGTGTCGACTGACGTCATGTTTGTCGACTGACTTCATTTTAAGGATTGAGCTGTATGCGTCATGAAGTTGTTTGTCGACTGACGTCATGTTTGTCAACTGATGAAATTACATACCGGGACACCGGGACACAAATGACGACCGGGACACAGGGAATATAAATGACGACCGGGAACCTCAAAGAGAAATTACAGACTGGGAAACCCGGACACAAATCACGACCGGGACACAGGGAATATAAATGACGACCGGGACACAGGGCCACAACTACAACGGGGACGCCGGGGGCATAGGCGGGATATATAAATAACGACCGGGACACAGGGATTGTTCGAAGATATTACAGACCGGGACACCGGGACACAAATGACGACCGAGACACAAGGACACAGGGAATATAAATGACGCCCGGGACACTCAAAGAGAAATTACAAACTGGGAAACCGGGACACAAATGACAACCGGGACACAGGGAATATAAATGACGACCGGGATACAGGGACACATCATTAGAATAATGAGGTATAGATCTGAATACGGATTGTTTTTCCCATGGACAATTATATGTTGCATGTTCAAGAATCAGTAAACCTGACAATCTATTTATATGCATAGACAATGGGACAGCGAAGAATGTTGTATATTCGCATGTTTTACGTAGTTAAAAACATATATATATATATATATATATATATATATATATATATATATATATATATATATATATATATATATATATATATATATATATATATATATATATATATTGGGGGCGCTTTGCCCCCCCCCCAAGCCCCCCCGCGCGCGTAAGTCGTTACGCGCCATATTAGTTACGCGCCATTGTAGTTGTGTCCCTATGTCCCACCTGTGAATATAGATAGATATATTATATATATGTTTTTAACTACGTAAAACTTGCGAATATACAACATTCTTTGCTGTCCCATTGTCTGTGCATATAAATAGATTGTCAGGTTTACCGACTCTTGAACATGCAACATATAATGGTCCATGGGAAAACAATCTGTATTCAGATCTATACCTCATGATTCTAATGATTGCCCTTGAGCTTTGTTGATGGTGATTGCTAATCGACCATTCCCTGTCCCGGTGTCCCGGTCGTCATTTACATCCCCCTGTTTCCCCCGGTGTCCCCGTTGTAGTTGTGTCCCTGTGTCCCGGTCGTCATTTATATTCCCTGTGTCCCGGTCGTCATTTGTATCCCGGTGTCCCGGTCTGTATATACATTCGTTTTTTAGTTTTGTTTTTCTCCTTTATTTTTTTCCTTTTTTTTTCTTTTTTAGCTTATTTAGATTTTTAGATTTTTTAGTTTTTTTATTAGTTTTTAGTTTTTTTTTCTTTTTAGTTTTTTTGTCCCGGTCGTCATTTATATCCCCCTGTTTCCCCCGGTGTCCCCGTTGTAGTTGTGTCCCTGTGTCCCGGTCGTCATTTATATTCCCTGTGTCCCGGTCGTCATTTGTATCCCGGTGTACCGGTCTGTATATACATTCGTTTTTTAGTTTTGTTTTTCTCCTTTATTTTTTTCCTTTTTTTTTCTTTTTTAGTTTATTTAGATTTTTAGATTTTTAGTTTTTTTATTAGTTTTTAGTTTTTTTTCTTTTTAGTTTTTTTGTAGTTTTTACCTTCTTTTTAGTTTTGTTAATTTTTTTTTTTACTTATGTCCTGGTCGTCATTTATACTCCCTGTGTCCCGGTGCTTTGTTGATTGCTAATCGAACATTCCTTTTGTCCTGGTCGCTTTCTCTTTGAGTGTCGTCATTAATTTGTTTCTTTTTTAGTTCTTTTAGTTTTTACCTTTTTTAGTTTTTTTTAGTTTTTTAGATGAAAATTTTTTTTAGTTTTTTCCTTTTTTTCTTTTTAGTTTTTTATTGGTTTTTACCTTTATGTTAGCTTATTTTTCAGTTTTTTCCTTTTTTTTATTTTTTTTTATTTTTTTTAGTTTTTTAGCTTTTTTACTTTTTTATTAGTTTTTAGTTTTTTTGTAGTTTTTTGCCTTTTTTTAGTTTTTTCAGTTTTTTTTTTAGTTTTTTATTGGTTTTTACCTTTATTTTAGCTTATTTTTCAGTTTTTTCCTTTTTTTTAGTTTTTTTTTAGTTTTTAGTTTTTTTAGTTTTTTACCTTTTTTTAGTTTTTTTAGTTTTTTTAGTTTCTTAGCTTTTTTATTTTTTTTATTAGTTTTTAGTTTTTTTTTGTAGTTTTTGCCTTTTTTTTAGTTTTTTTAGTTTTTTAGCTTTTTTATTAGTTTTTAGTTTTTTTTTTGTAGTTTTTGCCTTTTTTAGTTTTTTAGCTTTTTTATTTTTTTTATTAGTTTTTAGTTTTTTTTGTAGTTTTTGCCTTTTTTTTAGTTTTTTCAGTTTTGACGTCACCTGATCCAGTTTTTTTCAGGTGACGTCACCTGATCCACGATCCACAGATCCACAGACAACTTATTTTTATATATATAGATAGTTTTTTTTTTTTACTTATGTCCTGGTCGTCATTTATACTCCCTGTGTCCCGGTGCTTTGTTGATTGCTAATCGAACATTCCTTTTGTCCTGGTCGCTTTCTCTTTGAGTTTCGTCATTTATTTTTTTCTTTTTTAGTTCTTTTAGTTTTTACCTTTTTTAGTTTTTTTAGTTTTTTAGATGAAAATTTTTTTTAGTTTTTTCCTTTTTTTCTTTTTAGTTTTTTATTGGTTTTTACCTTTATTTTAGCTTATTTTCAGTTTTTTCCTTTTTTTTAGTTTTTTTTTATTTTTTATTTTTTTTTAGTTTTTTTACCTTTTTTTAGTTTTTTTAGTTTTTTAGTTTTTTAGCTTTTTTACTTTTTTTATTAGTTTTTAGTTTTTTTTTTGTAGTTTTTGCCTTTTTTTAGTTTTTTCAGTTTTTTTTTTAGTTTTTTATTGGTTTTTACCTTTATTTTAGCTTATTTTTCAGTTTTTTTCCTTTTTTTTTAGTTTTTTTTAGTTTTTAGTTTTTTTCGTTTTTTACCTTTTTTTTAGTTTTTTTAGTTTTTTTAGTTTTTTAGCTTTTTTATTTTTTTTATTAGTTTTTAGTTTTTTTTGTAGTTTTTGACTTTTTTTTAGTTTTTTTAGTTTTTTAGCTTTTTTATTAGTTTTTAGTTTTTTTTGTAGTTTTTGCCTTTTTTTAGTTTTTTTAGTTTTTTAGCTTTTTTAATTTTTTATTAGTTTTTAGTTTTTTTTGTAGTTTTGCCTTTTTTAGTTTTTTCAGTTTTGACGTCACCTGATCCAGTTTTTTCAGGTGACGTCACCTGACCCATCCACAGACAGACAACTTATTTTTATATATATAGATATATATATATATATATATATATATATATATATATATATATATATATATATATATATATATATATATATATATGTGTATATATATATATATATATATATATATATATATATATATATATATATATATATATATATATATATATATATATCTATTCACGGGTGGGACACAGGGACAAAACTACAATGGCGCGTAACTAATATGGCGCGTAACGACTTACGCGCGGGGGGGGGGGGGCTTGGGGGGCGCGAAGCGCCCCACCAACTAGGAACTAGGTGTTGGGGTGGCGCGAAGCGCCACCCCAACAGCTAGTATATATATATATATATATATATATATATATATATATATATATATATATATATATCTTCTATATATATAAAAATAAGTTGTCTGTCTGTGGATGTGTGGATGGATGTGTCAGGTGACGTCACCTGAAAAAACTGGATCAGGTGACGTCAAAACTGAAAAAACTAAAAAAAAGGCAAAAACTACAAAAAAAACTAAAAACTAATAAAAAAAAAAAAGCTAAAAAACTAAAAAAACTATAAAGGTAAAAACCAATAAAAAACTAAAAAAAAAAAACTGAAAAAACTAAAAAAAGGCAAAAACTACAAAAAAAAAAACTAAAAACTAATAAAAAAAGTAAAAAAGCTAAAAAACTAAAAAAACTAAAAAAACTAAAAAAAGGTAAAAAACTAAAAAAAATAAAAAAAAACTAAAAAAAAGGAAAAAAACCGAAAAATAAGCTAAAATAAAGGTAAAAACCAATAAAAAACTAAAAAGAAAAAAAGGAAAAAACTAATAAATGACGACACTCAAAGAGAAAGCGACCAGGACAAAAGGAATGTTCGATTAGCAATCAACAAAGCACCGGGACACAGGGAGTATAAATGACGACCAGGACATAAGTAAAAAAAAAAAAATATCTATATGTATAAAAATAAGTTGTCTGTGGATCTGTGGATCGTGGATCAGGTGACGTCACCTGAAAAAACTGGATCAGGTGACGTCAAAACTGAAAAAACTAAAAAAAGGCAAAAACTACAAAAAAAACTAAAAACTAATAAAAAGAATAAAAAAGCTAAAAAACTAAAAAAACTAAAAAAAGGCAAAAACTACAAAAAAAACTAAAAACTAATAAAAAAGCTAAAAAACTAAAAAAAACTAAAAAAAAACGCAAAAACTACAAAAAAAACTAAAAACTAATAAAAAAAATAAAAAAGCTAAAAAACTAAAAAAACTAAAAAAACTAAAAAAAGGTAAAAACTAAAAAACTAAGAACTAAAAAAAAACTAAAAAAAAGGAAAAAACTGAAAAATAAGCTAAAATAAAGGTAAAAACCAATAAAAAACTAAAAAAAAAAACTAAAAAACCTAAAAAAACTAAAAAAAGGTAAAAAACTAAAAAAAATAAAAATAAAAAAAAACTAAAAAAAAAGGAAAAAACTGAAAAATAAGACCGGGACACAGGGAATATAAATGACGACCGGGACACAGGGACACAACTACAACGGGGACACCGGGGGAAACAGGGGGATATAAATGACGACCGGGACAAAAAAACTAAAAAGAAAAAAAAACTAAAAACTAATAAAAAAACTAAAAAATCTAAAAATCTAAATAAGCTAAAAAAGCAACGGGGACACCGGGGGAAACAGGGGGATGTAAATGACGACCGGGACACCGGGACAGGGAATGGTCGATTAGCAATCACCATCAACAAAGCTCAAGGGCAATCATTAGAATCATGAGGTATAGATCTGAATACAGATTGTTTTCCCCATGGACCATTATATGTTGCATGTTCAAGAGTCGGTAAACCTGACAATCTATTTATATGCATCTATCTATCTATATATATAAAAATAAGTTGTCTGTCTGTGGATGTGTGGATGGATCAGGTGACGTCACCTGAAAAAACTGGATCAGGTGACGTCAAAACTGAAAAAACTAAAAAAAAGGCAAAAACTACAAAAAAAACTAAAAACTAATAAAAAAAAAAAGCTAAAAAACTAAAAAAACTATAAAGGTAAAAACCAATAAAAAACTAAAAAAAAAACTGAAAAAACTAAAAAAAGGCAAAAACTACAAAAAAAAAACTAAAAACTAATAAAAAAAGTAAAAAAGCTAAAAAACTAAAAAAACTAAAAAAACTAAAAAAAGGTAAAAAACTAAAAAAAATAAAAAAAAACTAAAAAAAAGGAAAAAACCGAAAAATAAGCTAAAATAAAGGTAAAAACCAATAAAAAACTAAAAAGAAAAAAAGGAAAAAACTAATAAATGACGACACTCAAAGAGAAAGCGACCAGGACAAAAAGAATGTTCGATTAGCAATCAACAAAGCACCGGGACACAGGGAGTATAAATGACGACCAGGACATAAGTAAAAAAAAAAAATATCTATATGTATAAAAATAAGTTGTCTGTGGATCTGTGGATCGTGGATCAGGTGACGTCACCTGAAAAAACTGGATCAGGTGACGTCAAAACTGAAAAAACTAAAAAAAGGCAAAAACTACAAAAAAAACTAAAAACTAATAAAAAAAATAAAAAAGCTAAAAAACTAAAAAAACTAAAAAAAGGCAAAAACTACAAAAAAAACTAAAAACTAATAAAAAAGCTAAAAAACTAAAAAAACTAAAAAAAAGGCAAAAACTACAAAAAAAACTAAAAACTAATAAAAAAAATAAAAAAGCTAAAAAACTAAAAAAACTAAAAAAAACTAAAAAAAGGTAAAAACTAAAAAACTAAAAACTAAAAAAAAACTAAAAAAAAGGAAAAAACTGAAAAATAAGCTAAAATAAAGGTAAAAACCAATAAAAAACTAAAAAAAAAAAACTAAAAAACCTAAAAAAACTAAAAAAAGGTAAAAAACTAAAAAAAATAAAAAATAAAAAAAAACTAAAAAAAAAAGGAAAAAACTGAAAAATAAGACCGGGACACAGGGAATATAAATGACGACCGGGACACAGGGACACAACTACAACGGGGACACCGGGGGAAACAGGGGGATATAAATGACGACCGGGAGTCGGTAAACCTGACAATCTATTTATATGCAAAGACAATGGGACAGCAAAGAATGTTGTATATTCGCAAGTTTTACGTAGTTAAAACCATATATATATATCTATCTATATTCACAGGTGGGACATAGGGACACAACTACAATGGCGCGTAACTATTATGGCGCGTAACGACTTACGCGCGCGGGGGGGCTTGGGGGGGGCGCGAAGCGCCCCCACCAACTAGGTGTTGGGGTGGCGCGAAGCGCCACCCCAACAGCTAGTATATATATATATATAACATAATCCAAACAAAAGAGATAAAAATAAATATTTAAAAACCTTATTTAAAAAGTCAAAAAAGCAAATTTTCTATTAATATACAATGTTTAAATGCACCTAAACTAAAAGATGTAATTATAATTATTTCATCATTATTGATATATACAATTTAACAGCAAGAAATTTGGTGTTTATGGGGCCTGTAGTTTACAACATATTTTGTTTAGGCCTGGGAGTGATTTGGCTACTCCTATGGTACCCTAATTGAATTTTCAGATAAATATAGACCGAGTGTTTTTTTTGGGGGTGAGGGGGTAGAAACTAATATTTAATCCCTCTCAATTCCCGGGAATATTTTTAGTCTACACCATTATTATTGGTGCGGGGTAACCGTTCCCCTTTCATTTCGAATATCTTTCTTTATATAGAATAAAGTAATAAATTCACATGCCTATCGGCAGAGAGGTGTAAAAGGTGAGGTGGGGCATTAAGAATCTTACCAGAAGGTTTCTTGGATGAGAAGGGTTGGGTTACTGTACATAAAAAAATTTTGACTAGATATTCAAGTTCTGTCCAAGATTATAATTACAATCAGATATTTTAATCCTTAAGCAGAACTACAGAAAAAGTGGGACGCTACCAATCAATTTACGATTACGGATATATACAGTTTAAAAGTAAGAAATTGCGGGTGCCGGTAGCCCGTAGTCCACATTATGGTGCCGGTAGCCCGTAGTCCACATCATGGTGCCTGTAGCCCGTAGCCCACATT